>NC_085864.1:48802052-48812052 GCF_034702125.1 Engraulis encrasicolus
TAGTGTTCCCATTCCTCTCCGGCTGGGCCTGGGGCAGGTTCAGATGTGTTTTGATAAGAAGCACGCTACTCTAAATGTCTTTTCAATCTTTCATGGTGCGTGTGTGTCTGAGAGAGAGTGAAAGAGAGAGAGAGACAGAGAGAGAGAGAGAGAGAGAGAGAGAGAGAGAGAGAGAGAGAGAGAGAGAGAGAGAGAGAGAGATATATATATAGAGAGAGAGAGAGAGTGAAAGAGAGTGAGAGACAAGGAGAAAGTGTATGTGAAGGTGTGTGTGTGTGTGTGTGCGTGCGTGCGTGCGTGCGTGCGTGCGTGTGTGTGTGTGTGTGTGTGTGTGTGTGTGTGTGTGTGTGTGTGTGTGTGTGTGTGTGAGTGTGTGTGTGTGTGTGTGTGTGTGTGTGTGTGTTTGAGTGTGTGTGTGTTCGTGTGTGTGTGTGTGTGTGTGTGTGTGTGTGTGTGTGTGTGTGTGTGTGTGTGTGTGTGTGTGTGTGTGTGTGTGTGTGTGTGTGTGTGTGTGTGTGTGTGTGTGTGTGTGTGTGTGTGTGTGTGTGTGTGTGTGTGTGTGTGTGTGTGTGTGTGTGTGTGTGTGTGTGTGTGTGTGTGTGTGTGTTTCCATTCTCCAAATATAAAATTGAATGAATAAATGAAGTAAACTCAATCATCTTAAGTCCACACTACGTAGTAGTTAGGGTCCTTTTACAGCACAGTGCATAGCAGTATAGTAGGACACCAGTGGTGTAATCTACGTAGAACGCAGCTATACAGAGTATACCCACTTCTACATTTCAGGGATTTCAGCATACCCACTTAAAATTCATTGAGCCATTATTTAGAATAGCACAAATATAATATACAGTATACCCACTTCAAATGTTCAAATATACAGTATACCCACCCTAAAAAGTATACAACACCACTGTACGACACCACAGCATTTCCGTTGGCCTATATACATAATTTCAAAAATGTCATCATGTCTGTCATCTCATGCTTGTGGTTCACATGACCTAGTCTGAGACGTAGCTTGTTCAGAAGTAAACCAGGTCGAGTTAAGAGGTAAATCATCCAATAGAGGAGCCTGGAGTCTTCATTCTCTTAAGAACACACAGGACTCAAGGCTCTTCTATTAGATTATTTATCCTCTCAACTTAACCTGGTTTACTCCTGAAGCTTCTTAGTAAAAGCCCATGTCTAAGACACAGCTGTTTCAGGAGTAAACCAGGTTAAGTTAAGAGGTAAATCATCTGTAACACTTTATTGTAGGGATACATCTATTATCACTAATACATACAATGTACCTGTATAAGTAACTTGTAAGGCATGTACAAAGTAAAATCAAACATTTGTTAGGCATGTATTCGCAAATGTCTTGTTCATGCACAATAAGGGATTTATTACCAATTTAACCTTAGTAAAGACCTAGTGGGCCTCAGTGTTTGCTTAGTACATGCCTTACAAGTTACTTATGCAGGCATTAACATTGTATGTATTAGTGCTAATAGATGTATCCCTAAAACAAAGTGTTACCAAATCATCTAATAGAGGAGCCTGGAGTCCTCATTCTCTGAAGAAAATGCGGGCTCCAGGCTCTTCTATTAGATGATTTACCTCTTGACTTAACCTGGTTTACTCCTGAACCAGATTCTTAGTGTAAGTCCCCTGTCTGAGACGGAGCTGCGTCTCTGTTGTTATGATACGATACGCTTAGACTTCATCGTCAGTTTTCACTAAAACATCATTTTGCGTCCCTGAGCAACACTCGTTTAAGACAGGACATACACACAACGTCACATTACAAGACTATTGCACAACTGACAAAAAACAGAGGACACAGGCCTACATACAGACATACATGCATACATATCGTATATTACATACAACCGACATAACTTGAAGACTTGTTAGCATCATGTACTGTGAGCCTACGCGTGAGTACAGCTGAGCACAGTTGATTTTGCTTTTTCACAATGACGACGATGAAAAGTATTTGTGTTTCCCCACTGTTGACATAATGTGCTGTCTGAAGGTGTATTTCCTACATCTTTATTCCATCACTTTGACATTTTATAAAAAAGAACACAAACCCATGCGCGCAAATGTGTGTGCACATGTACATACACACACGAACATACACTACACGACCAGTCTCACAGATGTGCGTATATCCACCTACTTTTACATGATATAAAATTATTACCACCTACAATCCCCCCCCCACACACACACACACACATGCACAAAAGTACAAACATAAACACGCACATGAACACAGCCCCCCCACACACAGATACACACGCACACGCACACACACTCAGCCAGACGTGTGCCTATCCACCTACTTGTACAAGCTATGATATCATTACCTCCAACACGCTCCCCACACACAAAAAAGTCCAAAGACTCGCAAATACGAACACGCGCACGCACGCACACACACACACACACACACACACACACACACACACACACACACACACACACACACACACACACACACACACACACACAAATAAACACACTTGTTTATAGCCCCCCGCTAGCAACGGCCGTTGTGTGACTGACAGCTAGCGACCGCCACGATGGAACTGGCTCATTCCACGCGCTAAATTTAACCCTCCGCCGCATACACAAGTCCCCCAACGGAAAGAAACACACACATACACACGCCTGCACACTCTCTCTCTCACACACACACTCTCTCTCTCTCTCTCTCTCTCACACACACACAAACACACACACACACACACACACACACACACACACACACACACACACACACACACACACACACACACACACACACACACACACACACACACACACACACACACACACACACACACACACACACACACAAACTCAGTCTCTCTCTCTATCTCTGTCTCTCTGTTTCTCTTGCTCTCTCGCTCTCTCTCTCACACACACACACACAGGACATAGCGTTCTCCTTCATATACACACACACACACACACCACATCACCCATTGCTCCAGCAGTGGAAAACGCTAACAACCAGCAGCAGACTCAACACACCGCTGACAGATAGCAAGTAGGTCAGTATGTAACCCGCTGCGGCGGTCAAGTGTGTGTGTGTGTGTGTGTGTGTGTGTGTGTGTGTGTGTGTGTGTGTGTGTGTGTGTGTGTGTGTGTGTGTGTGTGTGTGTGTGTGTGTGTGTGTGTGTGTGTGTGTGTGTGTGTGTGTGTGTGTGTGTGTGTGTGTGTGTGTGTGTGTGTATGTGTGTGTGTAACCCACCGCAGCTTTATGTAAAGGTCACATTAGAAAGAGAAGCAGGAAACTCTGAAGACCCGAGCCGAGGCCTACACACACAGTTTAACAGCGGTCAATAAACACATTGTGTAGGGCTCCCATTCTCTTAGCATTACTGGTGGTATATTTACCTATCAGCTGACTTGTACTTTTCATGCAAAATAAAAATACAAAGGACTTAATTATATTTGTCTTTGAGGTGTCTGAAAATGAGTCATAAACAATTTGAAAGCCCCTCTGAACTGAATGGATTAATAAAATTAGAAATGTCCTGAAATATTCAAGAATGATTAAATGATGGTTTGCACTAATTATGTCCAAAATGAAATATATAAAACAAAATCAAATAAATTAAAATAGACAAAATATAGTAACACATTATTTGTCTTATTTCACATTACATTACATTGCATTTTGCAGACGCTTTATAACCCAAGCGACTTACAATCAAGGACATAATCATAGACAACATCACTGGCAGATCAAGTCAAGTCAAGTCAAGACACAAAGTGCACTGGAAAATATGAAGAGCTCTTTTCCAAAACGCTATATTCATCATTTTTGACTTTTTGCATTTTAATATTGGAATTGACTGTTAAGGTCCTATCACCTGTGTGTGAATTCTTGCCATTCAAATAGTTTGAGAACATACTTTAAAACCTCTATAAAAATGCATTTTGCAATGCATTTCAATGGAATGCCCAATACAAAACTGTCTGGATATATCTCATTTTGGAAAAGAGCTCTTCATATACAGAACAACAAGCACAGATGTAAAGACGGGTTAGTTAGTTAGTTAGTGGGGTTTTTTTTTTCTTCAGTGAATCTACATCTATGGAGATTAGGTTGGGCCTATCCTAACCCTAACCCTAAGGTACAGTTACAGGACAACTATGATATATGATTTTGCATAGTTTTTCACACTCTATCTAACAGTGATTGGCAAGTATGCATAATGTCCGAGCACCTCAGGCACCAGTAGAAGAGCAAAGAATGATCAAGGACCTGTTTCTACATTTAGGCCTCTTTGACAAGCCTGACTGCACTCCTCAAAGACCTGCTAGAGCAGGGGTCAGGAACCTATGGCTCTAGAGCCACATATGGCTCTTTTGGGAACTGTATATGGCTCTTACTTATCTTAGGGTCGCCAAACATCCCTCGAAATATGGAATCGTCCTGTATCTATAAATAAAAGTACGGGTTCCATATTGAGTTGAAATGAGACAAGGGAGGTTAAAAAGTGTTCAAATGCAGGAAATTACATCTAAAAAATACAAAATTCTCCCAGACCTTCACCATAATGAAGTTGACAGTTGGCAACCTTATACTTACCTGTTATCAATAAAAGTAATAACTTGACAGTACACTCTAAACTTGTTGGGCTTAATTGAAATGCATGCTTTTGATTGCATTTAGTATTTTTAAAATGGTATGGCTCTCATGAAAATTTCTTTTAAAAAATTTGGCGTTTATGGCTCTCTCCACCAAAAAGGTTCCTGACCCCTGTGCTAGATGACCTGTGGAAGACTTACTGTAATAGGGACATTGAAATATCCTTCACCTGAAATACACGTATAATATAAAAAGCACAATTCTCAGAGAGGCCTTTTTGGTTTTATGTGGCGTTTACTCTACATATTAGTCACTGTGCCGTGACGTCAGTGGTGTGTTGCATCTCAACCTGGTCTTCGAAAGACAAACAAAGGACCCGCATGCTAAATAGTAGTACTTGAGGCAGACAGAGGATTTCCACTGACAATCACGGTTGTGTTTGTGTGTGTGTGTGTGCGTGTGTGTGTGTGTGTGTGTGTGTGTGTGTGTGTGTGTGTGTGTGTGTGTGTGTGCGCGCGTGCATTCGTGCGTGTGTGTGTGTGCGTGCATTCGTGCGTGTGTGTGTGTGTGTGTGTGTGTGTGTGCGTGCATGCATGTGTGTGTATGTGTGTGTGCATACTCCTACAGATGGGGCCCAATTGAGGCTGAGGTGTCTGCACAGGTGCACTCACACACACACACACACACACACACACACACATACGCACGCACGCAAACGCGCACACTTACACACACACACACACACACACACTCACACACCATGATGCATATCAGAACTAGACTGTGGTCACACGAATATTTAATTAAGGCGGGTGATGACATTTCTACGACCCACCCTGAATTCCCCCTGCCATCAAGTCAGTTACACTTTCATACACACACACACACACACCACACACACACACACACACACACACACACACACACACACACACACACACACACACACACACACACACACACACACACACACACGCACGCACGCACGCACGCACACACACACACACACACACACACACACACACACACACACACACACACCATGTGTGTCAGCACCAGCAGTGTTGTCTTAGCTCACCGCAGCAGTGCTGTTCCACTGATGTCTTATTGTACCCTTTGGCAGACACATTAAAAATAACAACAGCCCTCTTTCGTCATGGGTATGACCATCAAAACAAGAGGTCGATGGAAGAAAAATACAGTATATCGGGTTTTTTTATGAATTACACATCAGACATATTACGTAAGAATAATAACTGCCTTGTTTCGTCATGGGTATTATGATCATCAAAACAAAAGGTCGTCGGAAGAAATATATATAGGGTGTGCTATTACAGTTTTTCTTGATTGCTTTGACACAGTTGTCACTCCAAAAAGCACATTTTCATACCAGTTCACGCAACGGGCTAACCAGTTAAACCGATTCTCCAAACACAACATCTTTGTTTGCAAAAGGCTACTACGTTTCCAAAATATTTAACATATGCAATAAAAGCAAACTCTGTCTTCAGTCCAATACACAATGCATAGCAGTGTATGAACACTCCCAGTCAGTCATTACACAATGGTCGTAAAAATCCAGAACACGGCTATCATGTTGACACAATTTGCCGTTATTTAACACTGTTGTCAATTACATAACTTTCAAGTCAATTCCGTTGTTGTTTCTTTTACTTAGCCACTGACTCTGCTTGATCAGGATCTACTGACTGAGAGATAGCTGGCCCAGTAAATGCTTTGCATAAAGATTTGAGTTGTGTGTCTTTTCTTATGTAAAATTGTCAGTAGGCTAGGTAGTGGGTCCGTGTAACAATAATGTCTTATTGCAAAGAATTGGATTGAAAATCAGAATGCTTTGATGTAGTTTTTGTTTTGTTTTTGTTTGTTTGTTTGTTTTCCTTTTTTTTACAACTGTAATCAAAAATGTACTAATGGCTGATAACGGTATTACAGAAAATATGTGTAAAGTAAAAAATGATGTTGCAGTACGAGAATGCACTTACAACAAATTTGCAAAAGAACTCCATGCCAAGAACAAACAAGAAGACACTGTGTATAAAGACTGATTGCTAAATTAAGATTTTTGAGAAGGAGAGTCAAATAGGTGCTCTGGTGTGTTCACACAACTGACGGTAGTTTCTAAAAGTCAGGAGTAGATTTTTCTGTATGGTTATCAGAGCTTAAACAATGAAATGTGCACTACTTAAATGGCACATGCGCTAACTGTTTAGCAAAAACTGTGTTATATGAATGGGAAATATGTCAAGTGAACAAGAATGTGTTCACACATATGCACAACGTGTCTTTTGCTTTGCTGAAATAGTGATCATGACGACTTTGTGTGAGTCAGTTTAAAAAATTGTGTTAAAGCGATCAAGAAAAACTGTATTTTATATGACAGGATGTGTAGACCTTGGGCAGTCTGTGACAATGACTAGTATTGTGTCTTTACAGGGTTTTTTTTTACGCTTTTCTTTATTATTTTTACATACCCGGGCGTGTAGACCTTGTTGTTGAATGTGTCTGTGACTGTAACAGTTGTCTCTGTGAACCGTACGCTTATGAAGGTTATCGATGAAAACATGCCGTCGTGGTACACTTGAAGTAGTAAAAATAAAAAACAATACGTGTATTCTCAGCAGTCCAGTGCTACTGTATGTCAAGGTGCTCTCACATTATGTCACGAAAGATATCTAAAATTCCAGTAAGCACTGGGCCATAGTACAGTAGGTGACAGGTTTTTACCCAGATCAGGGCTGTTACAGTATTTATCAAGGCTCACGTCAATGTGTGGAGGGGAAAACAGTAGAGGAGAGGATGGAGTTCATTGCGCACGCACACGTGTGTGTGTGTGTGTGTGTGTGTGTGTGTGTGTGTGTGTGTGTGTGTGTGTGTGTGTGTGTGTGTGTGTGTGTGTGTGTGTGTGTGTGTGTGTGTGTGTGTGTGTGTGTGTGTGTGTGTGTGTCTGAGAGAGAGAGAGAGAGAGAGAGAGAAAGAGAGAGAGACCAGTGATGACGATGATGATGGTGATGATGATGATGATGATGATGATGATGGAGATGATGATGATGATGGTGATTTCACTTCTTTAATCATCAAAAGGGGAAATTATTTTGCTGTTATGGAGATTGTGGAGAGCCCCTTTAACTCGGCGGCTTGCTACATCCTTCAGAACAACACACCGAATGAACAGACAGACAGACAGAGAGATATATAGATAAATTCTTTTCTTGTCTTCTCTTGTCTTCTCTTGTCTTCTCTTGTCTTCTCTTGTCTTGTCTTCTCTTGTCTTCTCTTCTCTTCTCTTCTCTTCTCTTCTCTTCTCTTCTCTTCTCTTCTCTTCTCTTCTCTTCTCTTTTCCTCTCCTCTCCTCTCCTCTCTTCTCTTCTCTTTAGCGTTGTGTTGTGTATAGCAGTGTTGAGATGGAGGAGAATGGAATGGAATGGGAAGAGTTTGGCAGATGAGGGGAATGTGGGCAGGTGACCAAAGCCGCTTTTTCCAGCCGCAGGCGGGCCCGACTCCAGTGAAGGGGACAAGGAAGTATGGGTTACCGCACGTGCCTACCAGGCCCAGGCCCAGGGGCTCCAATAGTCAAAAGGGGCCCTGACGCCCAAGACGTTATGTTTCCATTATCATCTTGAGGTAAAATCACACTTTTAAAAAAATATATATTTTTTAGGGCTTTTATGCCCTTATTTGTCATATGATAGTGAGAGAGGGACAGGAAATGAGTGGAGAAAGAGAGACAGGGAAGAACTTGCAAATGACCCGGGCCGGAATCGAACCCAGGTCGTCGGCGTATAACCCAGTGCCCTACTGTTAGACCACGATAGGGCCACACTGTTAAAAAACACCTCTATTTCCAAATGTTATCGGGGGGCAAACCCCTGTACAACTTAAGGTATTAAAAATCTGATCAAAAACCATGAATCTTTTTGTAAAATAGCAACACCCATGGAGGGGGGGCCTTTCCTGTTGTCAGGCCCACAGGCCCGTGGAGTCATACTCCGCCCCTGGGGCCAAGGAAGTGTGTGGGAGGACTAGAATACACTGTGCTATGAGGAGGAAATGAGGCGCAGGGTAGGCTACACTAGAGCAGCGGCTCTCAACCTTTTTTTTATAACAAATGTCCTCTTGGCCTCATCATAAGCCTGCAAGTGATGTGGCCGTATTCAGTCTGCTATAGCCATAGATACAGCCGTCTGCCGAATGTAACACAACCTTTTTTTTTTAAACAACCCCCAACGAGTGGGGAGCTGTGGCGCAACGTGCCAAGCCCCCCACATTTGGGCTTGCATGCACACGGGGACCCCGGTTCGAGTCCGGGGTCATTTTCCGATCCCACCCCCTATCTCTGTCCCACTTGCTTCCTGTCACCATCTCAGACTGTCCTATCAAAATAAAGGCATAAAAGCTCCTAAAATATCTATATAAAAAACCAACCCCCAAGGAGTATATGGGCACATAATGCCAGCTGCAGACCCGGGGGGTGTAGAACCCTTGACCTCATCCTACTGTAAGCCTGCCAGTGCCCATATTAGTATTTAATAATAATATCTTCGTTTTATATAGCGCCTTTCAAAAAACCCAAGGTCGCTTTACATAATATCAATGTAAGTGTGTGTAGGTGTGATTATTATTATTAGTAGTAGTAGTATTGAAAACTAATAAATAGACCAATGCCCCCCATTTTCAACTCATGCCTTGGAGGGTGTACAGCAGTGTTTCCCAACCTTTTTTGACTCGCGTACCACCTAAGCCTTTTTGTTGTACAACGAGTACCCTTTATCCCATGCTCTCTATGTATATTCCTTTATCCCAGTATGACGTTACTCCATTCAATTGTCATTATCACATTTTCCCGCGTACCCCCTGAGGTGTGCTCACGTACCCCTAGTGGTACACGTACCCCTGGTTGGGAAACACTGCCCTCCTCTCTGTGCTTCTCTCCACCCCCATCCCACCTACATCCCACCTAGTAGGACTTAGTGTAGGACTCTTCATTCAGAGAGAGTGGATAATACCCCTAGAATCTCTGCTTCATTCCTCAAGTGTAGTGTTTCTCAACGGGGGGCTGTACACCCCCCCAAGGTACTCACGGAGTGGGAAGGAAGTGGAGGCTCTATAGGCCAGAGGTCACAGGAAGTGGAGGCTGTAGGCTAGAGGTCACAGGAAGTGGAGGAGTAACTGAGTGGGATGAAGAGGAGGAGTAAATGAGGAGGAGAAAGAGGAAATGTGGAGGAGGTGAAAGCTTGAGCCAAGCCTAGAGAGGTCTTGCTTTCTCTTTTACACACACCCACACACACACACACACACACACACACACACACACACACACACACACACACACACACACACACACACACACACACACACATGTATACACGCACACACACACTCTCT
>NC_085864.1:48822052-48824552 GCF_034702125.1 Engraulis encrasicolus
ATTATATTGGCTGTCGCATAACTCAGAAGTTGGCCATGCAGCAAAAGTCACCTCTCCACTGGCTCTGTAGGTGTGACTCAGTTGTACCCGATACTGCCACTGTTTACATTGTGTGAGAAAAGCAGCACACCACCTCAACACGTTTGCCATGTCAGTACATGACGTGATCTGACCTTGGCACCAATTGCGGTCCAAAAGTCACCTGCTGCACCTGAGGCAATTCTGTGCTACGCCTTTTTATAAGTTAAACCGTGTTTATGTGTTTTTCTACAAGTTGTTTTTTTTTTACAATCATTGAAAATGTGTGTCACAGCAAACTTGTGTGGGCTGATGTGGATCATGCCTGTAAAAGTGCTTGGGAACGTTATATTGTGAATGATTAACTGCTTTCACAAGCTCTTCTGTCCAATACCCCTTTATCCTTGATCCTTTATTGCATGCAATAACCCATTGATCTTTTATTGTGGTTGTGCAGATCAAGTGTGTGTGGGTGGTTATGGTGTTTTTTTGTTTGTCTTTTATCAGGGCATTGCCTGATTATGATGCCTATGACTAGTAGTTGTTTGTGGGTGGGAAGTTATGATGTCTTTTTTATTGGTATTATGTTATCAGGACGTGGTCTGATTGCTGAATGATCCTCATTGTCTGGTCGGCTTATCGTATACAGTAATGCCTCCTCTCAGGGCTGGACATGGGACAAAAAAATCAGGCCGGATTTTTTCGTCCAAGACCGGTCCGCCAGGTATTGAGAGAGACAATGAAGCCTATGACAACATTTTTTGTCATCTATTACGAGCTGTTTTGACCACAAGAGCCAAAAGGAATATTTAAATCTGACTCGGAGAGATTTGCTATTGCAGCATGAGGAATGATACCACTACACAAAGGGGAAGGCCCAAATCATCAACAGTCCACCTGGCAAATGCCCTGTATTCCCCATGGCCAATCCCACTCTGCTGTCTGGTCTGCTTATCGTAGGCCAACAGTATAGAGTCACGCCTCCTCTCTTGCCAGGTCAAACACAACACCTGGCAGCTCACACCATGCTTCATGGCCGGAGCCATTGTTGCCAGATTGGGCGGTTTCCTGCCGAACTGGGTCGCTTAGGAAGACCGTCTGTATTTGGGCGGGTTTTTCTGCAAATTTATGACCATATAAATCAATAGAATGTAGTTCAAATTGGGTGGGATTTAGTGCTTCCAGGCAGATTTTGAACATTTTTTGGGCTGGAAATCATCTGGCATCCCTGGCCAGACTACATCTCCTCATCCCTCTCTTCGTCTCTCCTTCCTCCTTCTTTCTCTCACTAGATTCCTCTCTGTGTCACTCTCTTCCTCCTTTCTCTCCATATCTTTTCTATCCCTCTGTCCTTCTATTTCTCACTCTCTCTCCATCACTTTTTCTATCCTCTCTTTTATAGTCCCTCTCTGTATCCCTTCTTTTACTCAGTCTTTTCCTACCTCTCCTCTACATTCTTTCACTCTCTTTTTCACCCAGTTTCTCTTCTTCCTCCCTCCTTCTTTAACTCTCTCTCTTCCTCCTTCTCTCCCTCCGTCTTACCCCCATCCTCTATACCATGTGATTTCTGATGCTTGTGTACTATAAGTCACGTGTCGTGACTGGCCACCGGATCAGAACAGGTCTACTCGTGTCCTGAGGAACAGCTAACTCATCTTCCTGACTAGCTACAACATGGACCTTAGCCAGTATTAACACACTTAAGGAAAAGGGGATTTTATATTATTTTTCAAAGTAATTGTGCTTTGCGACAGCAGTACCAGAGATGTTTTCTTTTTAGATACCCGTAGATTGTGAAAGACTCACTCTATCTAGGCCTGTTGATATCGAGCTGTGACTTCCTCAGGATTTTTGCTTAGACACTCTTTTCACACTTGTACTGTTTTTATTCCTCAATATTCTTTAACACAAATTCAACCCCTGGCATAAAAAAAATCAAAACAGGAACTTTGAACTTTGAAGCGTTTTTCAAACTGTGAAACGTTTTTCAAACTTTCAAAGAATTGAGTGAATTTTTGATCTGCGAAAATGGATGAGAATCGTAGTTGGGTTTTGCTGACTTGAGAAGTTGGCCTAGTTTAGCTACAGGATTGTGCAGTTGTGAATATGGCATCAATAAAAAAGTAAACCACCCACACTTAAACACATACAGTAAGATAGAGATATAATTGTTGCAGTGGTGGATCCTGTGGGGGGCTTGGGAGGAAGTGACACTTACAGCTGTAAGCCCCCCCCCGCGCACACACACACACACACACACACACACACACACACACACACACACACACACACACACACACACACACACACACACACACACACACACACACACACACACACACACACACACACACACACACACACACACACACACACACACACACACACACATGAAGGTGAGAGTGGGCTTCCTGTGGAGACTGAAAAGCGTCTTGAGACGCGTGTGACATGGAGCCTTCACAGCTACGCAAGGAACATTCTG
>NC_085864.1:48829552-48832052 GCF_034702125.1 Engraulis encrasicolus
ATCAAGGTCATTCGGTTGTATATAGTATTGTGGGTTACACCATAGTGGGTCATCATGTCAAAGCAAGGCAAAGTAGGCCAGTGTTAAATTACCATGTAGATTGCATGTTACAGTAGAATTGTTGAGGGTTCATATTGTATAGCCCCACAATTGAAAGAGATTTAAGCATTTTCAATATGTCTTATACTCAGGGGCGCCTTATCAACACTCGTGGCCCAGGGGCTACATTTTTATGTTGTGGCCCCTTGGTCTACCTGTCGAACCCAGCTTTCCCATTGTCGGGAAACGCCATTTACATGACATATTTAGGGTGCAAGCGCGTTAATTGGCTGCATTTGGCCGACGTTCACATCGCTCATTTCCGACCACAGATGAAAGATGACAGGGACGGACAGGACAGCATTAGGAAATCACTCGTGCACACACACGCTCGTTACAATGTAGACGTAGCCTATGAGTTGCAAAGACAACAACAGAAAACCACACAAACAACGATATGTCCGAATTTAATATTATGATAATAGCCCGTGAAAATAATGGCACGGTGGCTTCATGAAATGGAACGCAGACAAGCCAAGTCTCCCTTATAGCATCCCTTATATTCCCTGCCTGTGAGTCGGGCCAAAGCACCCCTACAATGCCAGTGACAGCGTGCAAGCAAGATAACTTGTACACCGTGTGTCAAAAATTCGATAAGGCTAGATTACGCTCTATGCAGACGATACGAGAGGGAGAGTGAGGGAGTGCGCTAGAGAGAGAGAGAGGCTGCGAAACGTGCAAGCATGTTCAAAACAAGTTTTCACACACTGCTCGACGACAAAGAGCACATTGGTTGGTTAGTCTGCAAAAGTTATTGGCTATAAACATTTACCTAAAATCCGTTTTTGACACTTTGTCTGGGAACGGCGCAAAACACATGGTTCCCTCAATCAACAGACCGAAATCCACGAACCCAGTGAAGGGGTTGCCGAAATGAAATCATTCTAAAGTGGTGAATAAATAATTGTAGGCTAAACCTTGATTGCCTACATCCGTTAGTCTAGTATGCACAGTGACATTAACACTTAATCAAGAAAAAAATTGCCTACCAGTGAGTGATGCCGTTTTGAGCATGTAGACTTTTTCTAAAAGAATCCACCTCCAACAAAGTGAATCTACATTGCGCAGGCATTTAGCGCACATGAGCAAGGCAATTAATATCTGAGGGAATCTAGTTCAAAGCACGAGGCTAGGGCAACATCATATGGACCCATGTCAACATGCCACAGCCAATTTAATAACCAATGGCCTTACCTTCAAACGTTGGCTTGATCACAGAACTTCAAGTAGCCTAATATTCCACTTAAATCCACATGGTTTTACATACGCACCCAATTCACAGCTAGCAAGCCGTGTAGATATGTGCTGCCTGCTAACATGTTTTGCTAGTTCAGAATCCAAACGTTGTGGGAACGGTAGGCAATTTTCTCCCGTTTTTCTATGCTGTTTTCAGATTTGTCTCCATCGACAGTGAAAATGAGATAGTAATCCGTCGCCTACCTCTATTTTCTGTGCACTACTGACAATAACTAGGCTAGCCCTAATATATCTTCACTTCTAAACTCTGCTGCTGTCCTGTCAGCGAGTGCGCGGGCGCTGAGACGTTAACATTGTTACATTTTACAGCTGTTGAGGTGTCGGGATGATACAATGTTGCTCATTGGGGTTTGTGTTGCGTCTCTTAGCCTACAGCAGGCAATTGTGCGCTCATTTAGGCTATTTTAACAATAGATTCTAGGCCTACAATAATGAAGGCGGCCCGCAATAGTTTATTGTTTTATTAATATTCCAAGGCACCTTAGGAGGCCCCTGATTGGCTGAGGCCCCTGGGCTTGAGCCCCTGTTAGCCCCCTCGTTAAAGCGCCGGTGCTTATACTGTAGGATTTGGCTGTGGCTCTATCAGCTATGGCATCTCTCTCTCTCCCACTCCTTCCTGTCACCATCTCACACTGATCTCAAATACCACATGAAAGCATGCACTAAGCCCTTGAAAAAAATATATTTTAAAAATGTTACACATAAACCTAATCTGGACATCTTTTAACTTGGAAAAATAAAAAAAGTACACGTTAAGAGTTCAAAGTAAATGCTCAATACTGCTATATATTGGAACTCCAATATTTAAAAATTCTGGTGAATAACACGCAAGGTAGTAGGTGTTCATGCTGAGGTCTGCAGATTACCGCATGCAGAGTGTTGGCAGGCAGCACATGTTTAGAACAGAATTCATTCTCATTCTCCTCTGATTACAGTAACTAACCAACTGCCAACCTGCATTGATACCGGCGGCCTACTTTCCAACAGCACAGCGCTATTAGCTATTACGGTAAATAGCCGCGCTGCAGGGTGCTCAGCGTGCTGGGAGTGTGTGTGTCGTCTAGTGTGTGCATGTGGGCACAGTTTCCAGGAAATCTAGTCTACCTACTGTAGGCCCATCAGATGAGCAAAGGTGACAACAGCA
>NC_085864.1:48834552-48839552 GCF_034702125.1 Engraulis encrasicolus
CTTTTTCAAAAAAGTCTCTCTCTCTCTCTCTCTCTCTCTCTCTCTCTCTCTCTCTCTCTCTCTCTCTCTCTCTCTCTCTCTCTCTCTCTCTCTCTCTCACTTTTTCTCTCTCTCTCTTTCTCTCTCTCCCTCTAACATACGTCAATAACCTCAGACAGTATTTCCCTGCACTATGAACCCACCGAGTATGTTTCCTTTGATAAAGTATTCTCTGCCTCTGCCTCTCTCTCTCTCTCTCTCGCTCTCTCTCTCGCTCTCTCTCTCTCACACACCCACACCCACACGCACACGCACACCCACACCCACACACAGTGGGGCCGTACGTTACCAAACTTAATTCAACAGTGGGTGGTGCTAGACGGTGGTGAACAAAACACAAATGAATTGTGTCTCAGTAACCTAATATTTACCTGAACCTAATATTTACCTGAACTATGAACCCGGTGCCCTTTGCCACACTGTGCAGCACTCTGTCACACTTCACAGTATTCTGGATGGGTCGTGGCTGGGAGAATGGGAAGGCATGCATGTGAATTCACATGAAATCTGGGTATTGGACTAAAGGAAAGTCGACACAAACATGTTCTGCAATGGCAGTAGGCGTTTTTTATTGGTATCAGAGGGCACTTCAGTCCATCAATCAGTCATCAAACAGTATTGGCAAAAACTTAGGGGAATCCGTCTCCGTGGAGGTTGGGAGATGGTCTGATCTTACTCTGACATTTAAATTCAATGGAGTTCCAAATTCAAATTAAAACCCATATTGTGCTTTATTAGCATGACTGTTAGGACATAGTGTCGCAAAAGCATATAAATAACAAAATAAAAGTGTGAATAGTGTTATCTTAACCAATCATTAACAGACTTTGCGGGTGAGTTCTGCGTCATCACTCTCAACTGTTTGCTGATTGGCTAAACAGTCAGCGAACCGAGCTGGGAGGCCTTTGCCAGACTAGGTGCGTAGGCAAAATCTTTGGGTGGACTTCATAGGATGGCGTCGCCAGACTAACTCCAGTCATGGATGAGCCAACATTCCTCCACTGAATTACATGATTTGAAGCTTTCGACCCTCCATTAGCATCTCCCTAACCATTAGACCGCAGCTACCCCACAAAGAACGAAATATGTCAAAGGTGCCCTGTGTAATATGTTATTTTTATACAGGAAAAGGGATCTTCTCCATGGTCTGCCATTTTTAATTTCCAGAAATAGACATTTTGGGCCAAAAAACGTAATCAAAAGGTCAAATTTGGCAATTAGTCAAGAGCACAGTCTGAATGAGCAGCATAGTTGCAATACCTACTCAGGCCACCATCCTACACAGTGTACCCTTCACAGAACTGCTCAGTGGTTTGCCTTATGTCCCATATATGCTGGCAGTTAGAGCATGGCTAATGTACATTCCTCCAGACCTGGCCTGGCTAATCATAAGTCAAGCATCCAGTGTCTGCGTGTGCATCTCACCATCACAGAATAGGTACTGTATAGACACGTAGCCTATGCTGTAGACAGCACGGAATGTGAGCATTTAAAATGGAATGCTCGTTAGTGACACCAGGTTCTAAAATAGATCACCAGAACACTTTGAGCTTGAGGTTGTTCGTCACAGCGGCAGGCATCGGACCATCCGCTAAAAATTAGCCAAACATAGTCTGCTTATACTGAATACCTCAATGTGGCAGTTAACAGACAGCACAGAAGACTGATGTGTGACACACGGTTCTAAATGGATCACCAGAATACCAGAGCATTTTTCGCTTGAGCTTGATCACTGTGTGTTGCTGATCGAGGCATGTGGCCTGTTAGCATACAGTACAACGCTTTGCTACAAACGACATGACGTTGCTGAACATTTTTTTACAAGTGCATAACAACTTGGTCATCGGTCCAATTGACATTTCCTGGCTGGAGGAAAGATAGAGGCTCTGTTTTAAAGGGTTAAACATCGTTGTTGCCTCTGGGGGAACTGTCATGTCCTTGCTGTGAGTTCACTGGAAGTCACTCAGTATGCCAGGCACGGCTAAACAACATGCAGGATTATGTAATGTGGTGCAAATGTCAACGTTGACACACATACTGGCAACCCTTAATCTCAGTCACACATTAGTAATGATGACATCTTACAACACACAGGAAACTATTCCTTGGAATCAGTCTGCTCGGTTGTCTGGGCAGCACTGTGGAGATGCTGTAAGTGTGTTGACTCTGCCTGTACGTTCAACCGGACTGTCAATCAAAACAAATATCTGAGCATGCAGGGGCATGCAGTTGAATATCATTCCTATATCTTTGGACTGGTGCTGTATACTAAGTCTTGTTAGTCAAAAAAACAAAAAACAAACACGATGCATACAGAACACTGTCAAACTAACCCATAGCCTCAGCCCTACGGTGCCAGGCACAGAGGCCTACATAATGTTACATGCTTTGGTACACTGTACATATAGCAGCCAGTAAAATAAAGCGTAACGGGCATAATATACCTCCACACTCCTTGCTTTTTTGCTATTGTTTTAGTCAGACACTGTACAGCACAGTTTGCACTGTTTATAAAAATGCTTTATAAATAAAATCAAATGTACTAACTTACTCCTTGTTCTCACGGCTCTGGTGACTCATTGTCACGTTTGACCCCACTCCACTCCACTGCGACCAAGCCTGGTTGGGTTTGGTAAGCAGCACAAGAGATTTAGTGGAATACGTTACTCATTAATCAGCTAAAATCTCTGTTACAGTGTAGTAAACCTTTTAAAATAGCATACCGACACGATCACTAGTAAACCTTTTAAAATAGTGTACCGACACTGTCACTAGTAAACCTTTTAAAATAGCATACAGACACTGTCACTAGTAAACCTTTTAAAATAGCATACAGACACTGTCACTAGTAAACCTTTTAAAATAGCATACAGACACTGTCACTAGTAAACCTTTTAAAATAGCATACAGACACTGTCACTAGTAAACCTTTTAAAATAGCATACAGACACTGTCACTAGTAAACCTTTTAAAATAGCATACAGACACTGTCACTAGTAAACCTTTTAAAATAGCATACAGACACTGTCACTAGTAAACCTTTTAAAATAGCATACAGACACTGTCACTAGTAAACCTTTTAAAATAGTATACCGACACTGTCACTAGTAAACCTTTTAAAATAGCATACAGACACTGTCACTAGTAAACCTTTTAAAATAGTATACCGACACTGTCACTAGTAAACCTTTTCAAATAGTATACCGACACTGTCACTAGTAAACCTTTTAAAATAGCATACAGACACTGTCACTAGTAAACCTTTTAAAATAGCATACAGACACTGTCACTAGTAAACCTTTTAAAATAGCATACAGACACTGTCACTAGTAAACCTTTTAAAATAGCATACAGACACTGTCACTAGTAAACCTTTTAAAATAGTGTACCGACACTGTCACTAGTAAAACTTTTAAAATAGTATACCGACACTGTCACTCGTTCCAGGAATACAAGAAAAATTGAAAATTACAAGAATACCAACTCAGTTTAGTTACACTTTAATGTATAGTCACTGCTGCACTGGTACCATGTAACATAACATGATGTACTTACACTGTACCTTGGGGCAGTGTTTCTCAACAGGGGTGCCGGGGCACCCTGGGGTGCCGCGGGCCCTCCTTAGGGGTGCCGCGGAAACCTGGCTGATAAATAAGTTTTGTAATATAATACATATTTGTCTAAATTGATAAGTTAATGCTAGTCAGTGGAATCTTTCATCTTACATTTACGCACAATAAATATACAGTCCCAGGAAAAAGTTTGTACACCCTTTGAAATTTCTTACATTTCTGTCAAAATTGATCATAAAACATGGTCTGATCTTCCCGGAAATCTCAAGAAGGAACAATCAGAGTCTGCTTTAATTAATTCCACCCAAACATTTACATGTTATCATATTTTTATTGGTCATAAGGCCATAACATTCACAGGAGAGCAGGGCATAAGTAAGTACACCCTTGCATTAAGTAGGTTTTAACCCTCAGTTAGTTGCAATATCATCAACCAGACTTGTCCTGTAGTTGCAGATCAGATTAACAAAACAATCTGTTTGTATCTTGTCTCCCTCTTCTTTAGAGAACTGCCTCTCGTCAGCAAGGTTTTGTGGGATGTCTGGAGTGCATAGCTTTCTTGACTTCATGCCATATAATCTCAAATGTCTTTTGTCAGGGCTTTGACTGGGCTATTTCAGAATGTGTTCATTATTATGAAGCCATTCTAAAGTCGATTTGCTTCTAAAGTATGGGTTGCTGTCACATTTCAGGACCCATACTCTTGTGTGCTTCAACTGTGTGACAGACTTCATCATGTTTTTTTCTGTAAAATATTACAATAAACTTGAGTTCATTGTTCCACTGATAATAGCAAACTATCAAGGGCCTGAGGCAGCAAGGTAGCCGCATATAATGATGCTCCCGCCACCATACTCAGAAGAGGAGATGTAACCAAGAATAGCTAAAAATGGGATTCATTCTGCCAATCTAAAATTAATGGGGTTTCTGTCCAAAAAAAATATTGCTGCACCTTTGAGGTTTGCGAAAAATCATTTATATGCTTCATAGAATTGCTGCAAAATATTCTGTAGACCAACGTTGAAACCAAAGTTGAATTGTTCAGGGGAACACACAATGTCATGTTTGGAGGAGAACTGGAGAACCACACCTTCACCAAAACATCATCTCCACCTTTGAGTATGGTGGCGGGAGCATCATTATATGCGGCTACCTTGCTGCCTCAGGCCCTTTTCAGTTTGCTATTATCAGTGGAACAATGAACTCAGAAGTTTATTGTGATATTTTACAGAAAAAACGTGAGGAAGTCTGTCACACAGTTGAAGCACACAAGAGGATGGGTGCTGCAATGTGACAACAACCCATACTTTAGAAGCAAATTGACTTTAGAATGGCTTCATAATAATTAAATACACATTCTGGAATAGCCCAGTCAAAGACCTGACAAAA
>NC_085864.1:48844552-48859552 GCF_034702125.1 Engraulis encrasicolus
TACGTTCACATTACCACCACGTCTTGCATGTGCAAGCCTTATGTCTTAAGATGTGCAAGCCTAGCCTCCAATATCTAATTTAGGCTACTCTTTGGCAACACCTGTGCTAAAGGAAATGTATTTTGTTGGCATCCAGTCTAGTTTGTGTCATTTCTAAATTAATGGGAACTTTTATGGTTAGACCATGTTTTTTTTTTTCAAATTCTTTAGATTACTAATAAGGACTTGTATGCCACATTGTGAGACTCCCATGGTACCAATGCATTTTTTATGTTTAACCTTTGTGGGTAATAATTTCATATTGTGTGAGTCAGTTTATCAGGCCGGAAGTGTAATCTGGCCCTAGGGTCTGTGGGAGTATGTAGTGCCTATGGCTGCCCAAATATATACTCACTGGAAAAAATGAGGGATTGTTTTTTTTTTATATAGTTAGGGGGGCCCCTTGGCATATTTTTGCTTAGGGCCCCACAGAGGTCAGAACCGGCTCTGTGTTACAGCAACACTTTAAAGCCATCTTCCTGCCCGGTCATGTTTGCAGTGTTACAGCAACACTTTAAAGCCATCTCCCTGCCCGGTCATGTTTGCAGTGTTACAGCAACACTGTAAAGGTGCGCCGTGTACCATTTTTAGTAGGGGCCTAGTTCATTTTCTAGAATCCATGCTGCCCATTCACAAATGTTACCTTCATAAGAAATACTTACCACCACCATCAAATTCTAGGTATTCAATATGACTGGGGAAAATTGCACTTTTCATACATGAAAATGGGGATCATCTCCATGGTCCGCCATTTTGAAATTCCAGAAATAGAATTTTTTAGGTGCAAAACGTACTGAACTTTGGTCATACTAGGAAATGTAAGTTGAAGTAGGCTAAGTAAATATAAGTAGGCCTAAGTAAATATTCATGGCAAAATCAAATTTGGCTATAGGCAGCACGATTTCAATGAGAAGTATACCGGTAATTGTAATAGGCCTACCTATTCTGGCCACAATCTTACACAGTGCAAAAAGGTAAGAAAAGGACCCAGTGCACTCTATATAAAAAAAGTATTGAAATATAAATCTCTGAGTATTGAATAAGTCTTCATTTTTTCCTATATCGTGCTATTGCTCCTATTCACTATAACAGTGTTTCTCAACCTTTTTTTAGGCGAGGCACCCTTTCAATTACTGAACATTTTCAAGGCACCCCTAAGCAACAAGCTGTAACATGGCATTGCATCGGATACCACAAAACCTACGTTCGAAGTTGCAGCTTACTGGAGCGACCTAAATTTACTTTATTGTGCGTAAATGGCAGATGAAAGACTCCACTGAGCACTGACTAAGCAATACTTTATTAATTTAGACAAATATGTGTTAAATTACATAATTTATTTATCAGCCACGTTTCCGCGGCACCCCTGCTCCTATTCACTATAACATTGCAACCCACCATGTAACCTACAGTATATGAGAGTTTAGTGATGCATGACTACGTCAAAGGTTTCACCTTAGGTGACTTCTGGTTGCTTATCACATCGATCTCTGACATATAGGCCTACTGTATGTACACATAGATGAATGTTCTCGGAAATACGCCACCAAATAGAGCAAAAACACATCCCACCAGACCAGAATAATACAAAAGAATCCAAAGGATTCACCTAAAAGTACTTTTTTATTTACCGTATCGCAACCATCTCTTTTGTGAACTCTCTTTTCAGAAATACTTGTAATTTTAAACAAGACTTAAATGCAAAGGTTTCACCTTAAATGACTTCATGTTATTAATCTCAATGATCTAGTGAGTTCTCGGAAATCATAGCACAACAAAGCAGATGACTCGTACAGTGTATGTAGTGTGGAGATTGCCATACATGCAGCAGATAATAATCATATAGATGTTGCTTTGGTGCTTCAAAGTTTTTCCACTGACTTGTGTGATAAAGGTATTTTCACATACACACACACACACACACACACACACACACACACACACACACACACACACACACACACACACACACACACACACACACACACACACACACACACACACACACACACACACACACACACACATACTGACATAAAAAGAAGTGTTATTTTACTTGTGTCACACCAAAAGACAGTTAAAGATGTAACTGAAGCAGTATTCCCCTATAAACTTGACTTGACCTTTGACACCATGAAAAGATACAAGTCACCTTGTGAGTTTCAGTGTACGTGTGTGTACGTGTGTGTGTGTGTGTGTGTGTGTGTGTGTGTGTGTGTGTGTGTGTGTGTGTGTGTGTGTGTGTGTGTGTGTGTGTGTGTGTGTGTGTGTGTGTGTGTGTGCGTCTGCGTGTGCGCGTGTGTGTGTGTTTGCGCGCGCGCGCGTGTGTGTGTGTGTGTTCGGGGGCGTGCTTGCCTGTATGTGTGCGTGAGCAAGTATGTGTGTATATGCATATGTGAGTGTGTGTGCGTGCGTGTGTGAGTGTGTGTGAGGAAAACTGTACAGAAAAGGATATTGAGGTCACATTGCTATCTCTCTCTCTCTCTCTCTCTCTGTCTGTCTATCTCTGTCTATGGGAAAGGTTTGATCGTGCAGGAAGTGCGTATTCCGGGAACACAGTGTGTTGCTCTGCAAAGTTAAACATTACATACTGTAGTCTGCCAGGCTTGGCATGGCTTGGCTGGCCTTGCTGAGCTGGGCTGTGCTGGACTGGAGCCTACCAACCTGCTTCCTATCCAGAGCCAGTTACAAGGAGTGCGATTTAATATGCGACCTTGCCTCCTCCACTTGCTTCTCGTCATGATGACATCACTGACAACAGCATTATATTTCAATATCTTGCAAAAGCTCAATTGTAAAGTCTTTTTCTCATTTGCAATTGGGATGGTGAATGAAAAACAGTCCCTCAAAAGTTGTTGTGGCTAGGCTGACAGCTGGGAAACTTTATCGTTTTCTCCACGGAGGAGGGGCCAAGAGGCGGGACGAGGAGACAAGCACAAGTGGAGGAGGCAAGGTCACATATTGGGATGCACCCAAGGTGCTACTGTATATTATATGGGGGACTATATACAAGAGAAACTTGGGCCCCTTCTCTATTTGGGAGGGGTCCCCCAAGAGAGATTTGAGGCCCTGCCGTGGTTCAAACGGTAGGGCACTGCACTGTAACACCGGGGGCCCATGGTCGATTCTGGCCCGAGGTCATTTCCTGATCCTCCCCTGTCTCTCTCTCCCGTTCATTTAAGTATAGAGATATGCCAACATAATAGGTTTCTATGGGCTCCTAACATGACCAGGTTCCGGTCTGCCTAAAGGGGCGTGTCATAATGCTCCTACAATGAATAGAACAGTCCTTAGGTCTGCCTAAGGGGGGCCATAATAGAACTAGGAAACAATGGCCCAATGGAACCTCTCTCTGTACTCTCTCTGGTCTCTCTCTCCCGTTCATTTCCTGTCCCACTCCTCACTGCCCTGTCAAAATAAAGTTGAAAAACCAAAAATAATTTTTAAAAAAAGAGACAGAGAGAAATGTATTGCATGTTTCTGTCATTGCATTTACGAAGGTACCGCCATGCTTACAAAATTGTCAATTGCTGCCATTTGAGTACATAACCAGCCACTTCCATATCAGGGGGCCTCCTTTCAGCCTGGGGTCCTTTGGCGATTGCCTAGTTTGCGTGCCTGGTGGTGACAGGCCTGTGACTGCTGCTGAAAAGGCTGGTCTTGGGGGAGAAATAGGGCCCGGGCACTTTTGGCTTAA
This sequence comes from Engraulis encrasicolus, assembly GCF_034702125.1. NCBI lineage: Eukaryota > Metazoa > Chordata > Actinopteri > Clupeiformes > Engraulidae > Engraulis > Engraulis encrasicolus. The sequence goes on from NC_085864.1 coordinate 48,848,289, forward strand.
AGGGGCCACTCACGATTAGTGGTGCAAAACTGACGCACCGGTGGGACACGCACCCTCATGAGCCCCTATTTTCAGATTTTTATCTTTACATTTCTGAAAGTAGGGGCTCACGAGGGTGCGGGGCCCACCGGGAAATGCCCTTTATGCCAGATGGCCAGTACAGCCCTGCCTGTGCCTGCTGCTGAAAGCTACAGTGAGTGGGGACAGAAACCTGCACTGTGGCGCTGAACTGGAATGTTTACTGAAAACATTGAGGTTGAAAAAGAACCTCCTAGAACCTACATGTTACTGTTTGCTAATGACACACACACACATGAGCACGCATGCACGCTCGCACGCAAAACACACACACACACACACACACACACACACACACACACACACACACACACACACACACATATATATATATATATGTATACAGTATATGCAGAGAAAGAGAGAGAGAGAAAGAGAGAGAGCGAGAGAGAGAGAGAGAGAGAGAGAGAGAGAGAGAGAGAGAGAGAGAGAGAGAGAGAGAGAGAGAGAGAGAGAGAGAGAGAGAGAGAGAGAGAGTGCATGACTGCTTACAGTAACGACAACATGAGTTGGCTGGGGGGTGAATGAAAGTCTCACATTAGTGACTTCATTGAGAAAATGTCCTGGTCAGTCCATGTGTACATAATAACAACCTAGCTTTGTAACTCATGAAATGAAGAGATCTCTTTAGCTTTTACACTACGGCCTGGGACATGCTCCCCAGCAGGATATGCGAGTGCAGACACATTTAGTGCACAAACAAGTTGCCTTGCGTATTTTGAGGCCATTTTAGCACACCTGACACAAGGTACAAAGACAAGTGGATAAGGTAAAACATCTCAAGGGGTGATCTTCCAAAACTCCATGTTGTACGTACTGTATTGTTTATTGCTGTACGTATATTGATGCTAGATTTTATTAGATTTTGTCTGTACTTGTTTGCTTAAGACTTTTCAATCTCAAAGTGACTGAAGCCAAAGTAACTTATCAAACAAGCTAAACACAAGTCAGTGGAAAAGTTTCAATGTTTATCACAAACATTCTTTTATTGCAAAAGTTTCAAAAGCATTTTCCATAGAAGCTAATAAAACATTTCCACTGTATAGTGTGTTGCCATTTCATCACACACTCACTGAATGTATGAGTGACTCACAGTGAACTCGCAAACGAAGTCATCCTACCTTGTGCCCCTTTAAGATTTTTCATTCTCCAAGTGCCAGAAGAAAAGTGGCATTATCCAGCAAGCTAAATACTGCAGGTAATTCAGTAGAAACGTATCAATGTGTACCACAAACGTTATTTTATTGCAAAAAGTTTCAAAATCATTTTCCATAGAAGCTAATAAAACATTTCCACTGTATATTGAGCATTTCATCACACACTCACCTGATGTAGGCTATTGAGTGACTGACAGTGAACTCAGGAGAGGGAGATTCCCATAGGGGTTAATCGCTTTACTCCGGGGGACAAAGGTGACGGCCCCTAAGATTAAGGCTTTACTCACCGTCTGTATCTCAGTCATATCCTGGTTGTAAACCATTCCAACTGTAGCCCCATAATGCGCGCCATAGTTAGTCAACACGCCATAGTTAGTCAATGGTTAATTACCATAGTGCTACTCTACTGACATGCAGTAACACAGGCCCTTTAGTAATGCACTACGACTCGGTCATTGCCACTCTGGTAACAACAAATGAATAACGCTGTGTTTTAACGAGTAAACTGACAATCTGTTTGTTGTTGTTTCATATATATAAAATGAACATAATAATATTATTGTGTTTTCTGCTACCTACCCACACCTTCAAAACTCAAACCATCATTAAGGCCACAGGTTGTCTCTTGTCAACTGTTGACTCTAGCAAGTCAAGTCAGCTGCTATTGTCAGTTTCTTCATATGCACAGGATACAAGGAAATTGAAATGACGTTTCTCTCTCTATACTCTCTCTATATGTAATGGACTTTTTTGCATTTGGAGTTTTTGACAGTGCAATATGTTATAAGCATTGTCAAGAATGTGGGAGAATGTTCCTGTCTGCTGGCCTCTTTTTTGGTGCTTTTTTATTTGTTCATTTATATTTTTTTATTCACACCAGTTTGTTATGATGGTTACCGCAGACCCTGTAGACAATTACAGTAAATCACACATTTGCATGTGTCGATGCTTCCTGGACAGGAACGCTGGCTAAAGCACTCCCGTAATAAACAAGTTTAAATCAGAACATTTCCTGGTGTGTGTCACATCACACGGGTCTAGATAGATAAGAGTCTTGCAGATGGTGGATGTCCTTGAGGAGGATTGTTCCCGCGAATTACTCTGACACTGGAGGAGGCCGAGCCAAGGGGGAGAGGGGAAAGCAACACACTGATTATCCATAAAAGGACTTCCCATCGTGTGTGTGTGTGTGTGTGTGTGTTTTTGTGTGCGTGTGTGTGTGTGTGTGTGTGTGTGTGTGTGTGTGTGTGTGTGTGTGTGTGTGTGTGTGTGTGTGTGTGTGTCTGTCTGTCTGTCTGTCTGTCTGTCTGTGGGTGCGTGTGTGTGTGTCTCTCTGTCTGTCTGTCTGTCTGTGCGTGCGCGTACGTACGTGCGTGCGTGCGTGCGTGTGTGTGTGTGTGTGTGTGTGTCTGTCTGTCTGTCTGTCTGTCTGTCTGTGCGTGCGTGTCTGCGTGCCTGCGTGCCTGCGTGCGTACGTTCATGTGTGTGTATGTGTGTGTGTGTGCGTGCATTTGTCCGTGTGTACGTGTGTGTTTTGGTAGTGCCTGTGAACCCTCATGCGGGTACCAGTGGAGGGAGGGGGGGTGCCATGTCTGTGGTGATGCAAGACAGTACTGGTGAAATCCACTGACTGCAATGCTAAGGCATGCTGACAGCTATTCTAGGGAAATAAACTGACAACACAGCACATTTTTATTGTGTGTATGTGCCTACCGCCTTCCTCAATGACTTGACATGACCTGTGCAGCAGCAATGTTCATAGGGGTTTGCGTAGGCTGCTGGAAAGTGCACAGCACAGCACAGCACAGCACAGCGTACAGACTTCCCTGGAAGGGACGTAATCAGTACGACATTGTCAGCTACGCTAGACAGACTAAACAGAATCTGGAGATGTTTGGCAATCGCAGCCTCAAGCTTTGCCTTGGGGTATACACAGTAAAAATGTAATAGGCCTATAATATGATATAATATAATATAATATAATATAATATAATATAATATAATATAATATAATATAATATAATATAATATAATATAATATAATATAATATAATATAATATAACCCATTAAGAGTTGAAATTAACTCCATTTCTCATGACATTTGGTGCCACTGAAAAATAGTGATATTTTTACACTGACTTTTAATTTGACTCTCCACAGTGTTGCTCGTACTCTATCTGATTTTACCGGTACATACTGTACATTTAGTCTGAAACATTGACACCCCTTTTTCCTGTGTAGAATCACCGTCCTTGGTCAAAGGCAAAGTCCAAGTGTATGAACATATTGACATTGACAATAATTGCATATGAACGCACGCCCAAACACACACACACACAGCAGCAGCAATTCAAAGATTCAAATACATGTGAGTGTGTGTGTGTCTGTGTGTGCGTGCGTGCGTGCGTGCGCGTGTGTGTGTGCTCGTGCGTGCACGCGCGCGAGTGTGTGTGCGTGCATGCTCACATCCAATCCAGTGCACTCCAGTGGAGGTGCCAGATGATCCATTCAGCTCTGTGGAAGAGACGCCGTGATATCAATCCTGAAACACGGGCACGAGATTTATTACATTATACAAAGACATTAAAAGACATACAGGTGTGTGCAGTGGTGTAGTGGTATAGTGGTGTAGTGGTGTGGTGCTGTAGTTGTGTGAATAGTTCTCCAATTCATCATCATGTATTGTGCAGTAATATCTTGTGTTGCAATAGAGTAGCACCTGTGAAATACATTGACTGCAATTCTAGTGAAATTAACTGATAACACAGCTCATTTGTATGTACCACATTCCTTAAAGGGACACTGTGCAGAAAATGGTCAAAAAAGGTACTGCAACTATGCTGCTCGTAGAAACTGGGTTGCCTATTGCCAAATTTGATTTTTACATGAAAGTTTACTAAGTAATAAACAAATATTTTCTAGTAAGATCTGAGTACAGTCATTTTTACAGCTAAAAATGGCTATTTTTGGAAATTCAAAATGGCGAACCATGGAGAAGATCCCCCTTTTCATGTATGAAAAGTGCAATTTTTGCAGTCATAATGAATACTTGGAATTTGATGGTGGTGGTCAGTATTCATGAAAAAGGTAACATTAGTGAATGGACAGCATGAATTCTGGAAATAAATAACTAAAAATCTCACACAGTGTCCCTTTAATGACTTGACATGACCTGTGCAGGAGCAGACAGCAGGGATGGGATATCGGTATGGGTGTATCGGTATCGGGTTCAGATATCAACATAATTCAGAGATTGAAATTTTCCTCATACTGACATTGAGCCAGGTTTAATGTTAATTTCACTTGCATATTAGTTTTCAGGATGAGATTTTGACTTTTTTGCTTGTTACTTTTTAAATATTAATTGGTTTCCAGTTCTTCTGACTTCCTTTTCTGACCAAATAGTCAACTTGGGCCTACCTCAGGTTGAAACCCATACATATATTTGGTTTTGGTATGGTATCGGAGTAGTATTGGTATCAGCAGATATCCAAATTAAGATATTGCGATCGGATCGGAAGTGAAAAAAAGTGTATCGGTGCATCCCTCGCAGACAGACAGGCAATGTTCATAGGGGTTGCATAGGTTGTGCATAGGTGTAGTGGTGTAGTGGTGCTTTAGTTGTGTGAATAATTCTTTAATTCGTCATTGCTCTGTCATGTAGTGTGCAGTAGGAACAGCTTGTGTTGCAACAGAGTGGCACCTGTGAAATACACTGACTGCAATACTAGGCATGTTGACTGCAATTCTAGTGAAATTAACTGATAACAGCACATTTTTACTGTGTGTGTACCGCCTTCCCTAATGACTTGACATGACCTGCGTACTAGCATACAGACAGACAGGCAATGTTCATAGGGGTTGCGCAGGTCATAGTGGCATAGGTGGCATAGTGGCATAGGTGGCATAGATGTAGTGGTGTGGTGCTGGTGTAGCTGTGTGAATTCTGTCATGTAGTTTGTGGGAAGCAGGGCCGTAACCAGACATTTTCAAATACTGCGTGCTGTACTGTATGCTGTACATTTAGAATGCTTCAAATACTTCAGTTCTATCACTGTTGATCATATATCAATTTTCATTACAGACAAATTTTACATTGCTGGAAAAAATTACCTCTGTGTCCTTAGTGGTAGTTAAGGCCATAGGTGTAGTGGTGTAGTGGTGTAGGTGTGTGAATAATTCTTTCTGTCATGCACTGTGCAGTAGGAATAGCTTGTGTTGCAATGGAGTAGCACCTTTCCCTGGAATAGCGGCCGTCCACACACGTTACTTTCCTGCTAATGTGGTGTGAGGTAACTTTGGGCCGCCGGCGTGCTATTTATCAGTTTCAAATAAAACTCTCCCTGAGGCCAGTGTTGCCGGGGTTGCAGATGTCCATATCCGTGTGTGTGTGTGTGTGTGTGTGTGTGTGTGTGTGTGTGTGTGTGTGTGTGTGTGTGTGTGTGTGCGTGTGTGCGTGTGTGCGTGTGTGCGTGTGTGCGTGTGTGCGTGTGTGTGTGTGTGTGTGTGTGTGTGTGTTCTTCGTACGTTTTCTGTGCAAGTGTTCACAATTAGGTTCTGGTGCTTTTCCAAAGATGGATGACTTCCTGCCATTTCGTGATGTCATCACCATCATCATAAGTATTGCACATGGGGCTATTGTTATGTCTATTACACATGTACTGCACTCTATGTACGTGAACACACACAGGAGGCCCTTTACCAAACCAAAACATATATTGCAACATACGTGCATATATTGCAACAGGATTTGTATTGCAATGTGTTAAGATAATGAGTATTTCAACATATGGGAAACGTTTTTTTTTTCTGCGTGTGTGTGTTTATGCAGCATGATTACCAGGACATTGTGTGTGTGTGTGTGTGTGTGTGTGTGTGTGTGTGTGTGTGTGTGTGTGTGTGTGTGTGTGTGTGTGTGTGTGTGTGTGTGTGTGTGTGTGTGTGTGTGTGTGTGTGTGTGTGTGTGTGTGTGTGTGTGTGTGTGTGTGTGTGTGTGTGTGTGTGCGTGTGCGTGTGCGTGTGTGTGTGTGTGTGTGTGTGTGGTGGGGGGTAGCATGTGTGTATGGTGGTACTCACGAGTGTGCTATACTTGTAGTATAATGTACAATTATGTGTCATATTCTGACTTTGTGTATGTTTCCTATTTGTCTATTTATGTAAGCTGACAGACACCTTAATTTCCTTCGGGATTAGTGAAAGTACTCTACTCTACTCTACTCTACTCTACTCTACTCTACTCTACTCTACTCTGCTCTACTCTACTCTACTCTACTCTATTCTACTCTACTCTACTCTACTCTACTCTACTCTACTCTACTCTATTCCACTCTACTCTACTTTACTCTACTTTACTCTACTCTACTCTACTCTACTCTACTCTACTCTACTCTACTCTACTCTACTCTATTCCACTCTACTCTACTCTACTCTACTCTACTCTACTCTACTCTACTCTACTCTACTCTACTCTACTCTACTCTACTCTACTCTACTCTACTCTACTCTCACAAGTGTCCAGGGTCCACCTCTACCCAATAAACAATACAATTCAAATGACTAGTCAACAGCAACACAACAACAAATAGCATTTAGATTTTTAGAAAAACCCAACAGCAGCGTTTGGGCCCTGAGGACTGTGGGGAGGTGATTGGCTAACACAGTGTAACGCAGGGGAGGTGATTGGCTAACACAGCGTAATGCAAGGGAGGTAACATATGACACAGTATAGCTCAGGGGAAGAGATGGGTTGTGGGAGGCGGGGGTATGACGCAGTATAACGCAACAGCATAATGCAACAGCATAACGCAACAGCATAACGCATGGGAGCTGATGGTATTGTGCAGTACAACACGCGGTATAGCGTAGGGGAGGTGGTGGTATGACGCAGTATAGCGTAGGAGAGGTGCTGGCATGACGCAGCATAACGCAGCATAATGCAACAGCATAACACAACAGCATAACGCATGGAAGCTGATGGTATTGTGCAGTACAACGCGCAGTATAGCGCAGGGGAGGTGGTGGTATGGCGCAGCATGAAGTGGTATGACGCAGCAGGACGCAACAGAATAACGCATGGGAGTTGATGGTATTGCGAGGATAGCACATTGGGGAGGTGCTAGTGTACTACACTGGTGGGGAACCTACAAGTATAGCCTGATTATCATCGACATTCAAATCTCTTCGAGACTTGGTCTGATCAAGAGCATAATAATTAACATTTCCCAAACATCATGGTTGATCCGCCTCCCTTGGTTTGCTACTGGTTGCTTCCTGACAAAGTGGGAGGAGTTCCCGAGCTCAGAAACGATATGTGTAATGCTTCGGGCCTGACTAGAAGCAACGCTGAAGGTGTTGCGTCACTAGGAGGGTGCGGCCAGGCTAGGGAACCTGTGTCTTATGGCTGTCATAGCTGGCCCCCATTATAATTTTAATGTTATGGAGTTTCACATGAAATATGACATCTTATGTAAAGAAATCTTTGAAATTACACTTGCAATATCATTGATATTTTCAGGGGACCTAGTATAAGTGGGGTTTGTTGTAACTCTGACCACCTTCAATATGCGGTAGGCCTAAAGTGCAGGGGGAAATCCTGGTTTGTGTTCATTGTACGGCCCTTGGAGGACTTAATAAAATTTGAAGTGGCCCTTCGAATTAAAAAGCGTCCTCACCCCGGGATTAAACAAAGATAACGAGAGTGAGTTAGAGTGGGATGTGACAGAGAAAACAGAGCATTGAAGAGAGAGGTAGGCAAGAGAAATCCTCCACCCTGGTAACTTTAAGTTAATGAGCGTGTGAGGCAGTATAACGCCAAGGGAAGGGAATGGTTCTGCAATATACTGCAGTAATGCATAGGGGTTGTGATGGTGTCACAGTATAACGCCGAGCCCTATCCAGACCGGGGGTGGGCTAAAAGTGCCCACACCAACTTTGATGTTGTATAACTCCTGAATGACTATAGCTATGAGTACGAAACTTTGTGACTTGAAGTTGACATGAAGTTGGCTACAATGTGATACCAAAAGATTAGGTTTATCATTTTTGTTATTGCCATGGCAACGGTTTTCTGACAGGTACGCCTGACCAAAAATCACTGATCTAAGTCTCATCATCATCACTTTTCATATTTTTTTACATTTTCATTAGCATCAGACAGCCTTGTTGAAATTTTCAGTGGTCTGACGCACATAATAACCAAAATTGATGTGCATTAGCCAAGTTAGATGGAAAATACATTAAGGTGACATTTTGGGCAATAAAATCAGGAAATGGCGTCACAATGATGTCATAATATCCAATAATGACACCAAATTGATGTCATTCGTAGATCTTTGGCTGAAGATCATCCCCTCCAAGTTTGGAGGTCATACGCCATTCGGTTCCCAAGTTATGGGGGGGTCAAAAGAGCCCCCCGGTCCCAGGAATGCCAAAAAAGCCCGGTCTGGATAGGGCTAGGGTGGAAGGGTGTGACGTGGCATAAATTAATTCTCAGGAAGTGAAAGCAGTGATTAAATAGCACAGCACAGCATGTTTCTTAACAGCTGCTTCCATGGCAACCCGAGGCCTGACCAAGCATGTTATGTTTTCTTGTTGCTATTTGTTTTCGTTTTGTTTATTTTTTTTTTTTAACAAAAATCCTAAAATATTCCACTTCATGAATCAATGCACGAAGTTAACATTTTGAAATGAAAGGAAGTGAAAATAAACTTGTGTTTGCTGTAAAGTAATTTATGGACATAGTACATCTACGTAGATAGCACTCTCCAGTCATCAAGAGATTGGCATGGGATCACACACACTCCACTTCATATTTGGACATTGTTAGAAGGAGCACTCAGACGGCATTCGGGATGTTTTCATGATGGTAAATAAACACATCTCATCATCTCTCTGAGTAGCAGTGGCGTTTTTAGCCCAAAATTACCACAGGGGCCTGACAGGGGCCCACATGTTTTGAGGGGGGCCCATGTACCTTATATTCTTCGACCTTACTTTTGCCAAAATATCTGTCTTTTTCTAAACCCAGTGTTGCCTAAAACACCTGCAAAAACACATGCTTCAGCATCTGAAGCACATACTAAGCATGTAATTAATTCAATTAAAAGCTGCTTCATTTTGCAGTATCACCCATTCATTCAGCTTTAACATACAAACTTTCTTCATTTACAAAAATGTTGAATTTCATGAGCCTAAAGCTACATCATGCAGCTCCTGGCACTACGGTCAATGATAGCATTTGGCACAGTATTTGGCATCAATGGGTTAACCAACTTACCAATTTCATATTTATTCTAACTGTTAAATCACAATGAGCTGCATGCCTTGTTTGAAATGTGCTATACCAATTATTATTATTATGGAAAAAATATAATGGCAAGAACATACAAACTAGGGGTGGGCGGTTTTGAAAAAAAAAAGTGTATCACAGTTTTCTTGATTACAATTGGATCTGCACATTTTTAAAAATATATATAAGTGGCGACTTTCCCCCAAACCTTTCTAACGAAAAGACTGAAATTAAATTTAAAAATGACATAAAATCATGAATTTAAATTAATCTCCATTTCTATTTTATCACTTTTTCATTTCAATAATATTTTTATAATTAACAGTTTATATTTCCCTATCCAACAAAGTCTCAAATAAGAGAAAATGCAGCATTGCATAAAATAGCCTAAAATCTCCACCACGGGGCATTCAGTCCCAGTAGTAGAATGATTATAAGCAGCTGCTAATTTCTCTGGCAGCTGTTTTGGGCTTTTTTCTAAGCCAGCCCAAAACAGCTTATTTCTCTTACACCTGGCAACACTAGTTGCTTATTTCACGTTCTACACCTGGCAACACTGGTTCCTAGGTCCGGCGTCCTGTTGCTTGCGCTTGACTAGTAGCGACAGAACAGTGGGAACAGAAACGAAACAGACTGAAGACACGGAAAACAAACGGATTTACTGACATTGTGTGAATATGTCCTTTGAATTAAAGGCCAAATCCAGCGTAGAAGGTATTTTGTCCGGTGGTTTGTGTCATATGGCGATGCATTTCGCTCCTATTTTGCTCCCAAATCATTTCAAACAGCAATGTAGCAATGTTGTCTGTCCATTGCATTTGTAAGCTAGGCTACTTTAGCCTATGACAAAACTCATAAGCAGTCATAATAGCAGTGCTGCAGCACATACAGTTGGGATGGCAATTAAAAAACGTTAAGAATCTGAGAACTGTTAATAATTAATAAAATAGCACCACATAGAATTGCCTTTTAACTCAGCCACATACAATAAAGTGCCCAAACCGAATGCATGCCACCATTCCGTTTAAAACCGGCTTATTCCTCACCTACAGACACTTAAGGAAATGAATTGTTTCCTCACTTCAGCATGTTATCCAACTCCATTTAAGTCCAGCGATAATAGCTCCAAAAATGAAGAAGTTCTAGCTCACAAGTCTGCAGGTGGAACATCTCGCGAATCGGGTGGAGTGCGTGCAGGGGCAGTGGCAGTACCTCATCCGAGCCTGGGGGCAAAGTATTGACGAAGGCCCCCCTACTCAACATGTGTAATGTCACTAGGACCCAATTCTGTACCCCCTCTGTGCCTGTGCCTGGGACAACTGACCCTCCTAGTCCCTTCCTGTGTGTGTTGCACTTGGAATTCGTCAATGCACGTTGCAAACCTGTTAGACATTATTTTTTTTTATATATCATTGGCTGGTGCAGGGGCCCTAGGGGGGGCCTGGACCAATCCTACAGGGGCCCAGGCCCACCCTGGCCCCTGTCTAAAAACGCCCATGCTGAGTAGCTCTGTGTGTAGTGTATAGTCTGGTAGTGTAAGCTTAGACTTGGCGATGGACAGCCAAAACATGTCTACACACATAGCTGCCTGCATGTCGCACACAGACACAAACACACTGGCATGCATGCACTGCACACACACAGACACACAGGCACACACGCGCGCACACACACACACACACACACACACACACACACACACACACACACACACACCACCTCTATGCGTTACTCATCAACC
>NC_085864.1:48867052-48874552 GCF_034702125.1 Engraulis encrasicolus
AAAACAAGCCAGTGAGTGAGTGAGTGAGTGAGTGAGTGAGTGAGTGAGTGAGTGAGTGAGTGAGTGAGTGAGTGAGTGAGTGAGTGAGTGAGTGAGTGAGTGAGTGAGTGAGTGAGTGAGTGAGTGAGTGAGTGAGTGAGTGAGTGAGTGAGTGAGTGAGTGAGTGACTTGGCGAGTACATAATTGGTGTTTCCTCATGCTCGCCGGCTTCCTCTCCGGGGCTAAAGAAACTGGTTGTACCTACCACTTGTCACACGGGTGTGACATTAGGGACGAGATTGACTGCCTTGGCTGGCTTACGCAATGGGAAGGCAGGCAAGGCAAGGCAAGGCACACCCTGGACATTTCAGGGCCAGCACCGCGGCTCTGCTCTGCTCTGCTCTGCACCGCCCACCCGCCGCACCACTCCGCTGCACTGTCATTCTTCACTATCCCCAGAGACCAGGGGAGCTACACTTGTATGGTGTGTGTGTGTGTGTGTGTGTGTGTGTGTGTGTGTGTGTGTGTGTGTGTGTGTGTGTGTGTGTGTGTGTGTGTGTGTGTGTGTGTGTGTGTGTGTGTGTGTGTGTGTGTGTGTGTATGTGTGTGTGTGCGTCTGTGACTGTGTGTGTGTGTGTGTGTGTGTGTGTGTGTGTGTGTGTGTGTGTGTGTGTGTGTGTGTGCGTGCGTGTGTGTGTGTGTTGTGTGTATGTGTGCGTGTGTGTGTGTTGTGTGTGTGTGTGTGTGTGTGTGTGTGTGTGTGTGTGTGTGTGTGTGTGTGTGTGTGTGTGCGTCTGTGACTGTGTGTGTGTGTGTGTGTGTGTGTGTGTGTGTGTGTGTGTGTGTGTGTGTGTGTGTGTGTGTGTGTGTGTGTGTGTGTGTGTGTGTGTGTGTGTGTGTGTGTGGCTCCGCTGCACTGTCATTTCAGTTTGGGCCACACCGACGGACGTGTACATGCAGCCGGGATAAAAATATTCTGTGGCCGAGAAACTGTGGCGGGCCGGCGAAGAGAAGAGAAAAAAAAGAGGAAAAAAAGTTAAACAAGACTAATTATACTGCATGGTATGTTTAGATGTGAAAAACAGCTTTGTGTATAAATTGTCACGAGACGAGCAGACATTTCCAGTAATGTGCCGTGAGTGACGGAAATGGAGAAATGAATTACTGCAGATGTTCTGTACCAGCGCATGATAAGCATGCTGTCAACACACCATCAAAGCAAAAGACCATCAAAGCAAGGACGGATGGAAAAACAATTCAAAATATGTCCTCAACAAACAATTCATGCATATTTCAAATGGTGATATACTAGACCTACGTATATGCCAGACGAGACGTGCTTGTAAAAATCCAAGATATATGGCAAAAGTGACAGGTGGGAATGAACTGTACGGTATGCAGCAAGTCGCCTAACAAGCAATTTTTTCCACCTCTGTCTTTCCGTCCTTTCTTCACGGCTCCTTGGCATCAGTTATGCAACGTGAATTATGTGTGAATCATTCCTGAGGGCCGGTCACAATGAGGACTGTCACAACAAGGCAAGCTAAACAGCCAACAGGTGCGCTAGACTAGGCCCCAGTCATGCTTCCACTGCCACAGGGATTTTCCATTGGCATGCCATACTCTCTCTCTCTGTGTTCTTCACTCTGTGCTTTTCTTGCTCTCTCTTTCTCCCTTTTGGCTTACAAATTAGAGGGAGGAGGCCCATTGCCTGATGTTAATACATAGACAGTGGATTCAGCCAGTCAAGATATACACTGTAGTATGAAAGTGGCCTGTGTGTGCATATTTGGGGCGATCTATTCCAAAAATGTCCGGGCCACCCGAAATGCCAAGTCCAGTCCTGCAGATTAACTTGTTGACATCTATGTTGTCAACTACTATGTTTACAAAGGACAAAAGAAGTATTCTTTTTGGTGCTCCACAAGTATTTTTTGCGCTCTCTCTCTCTCTCTCTCTCTCTCTCTCTCTGTGAGAACTGTCCAAGGCCGCTCTGTCAACACAATTGGCTTTGCTCCCTCATTATCTTCATATCAGAGTGAAGCTCTTCACTGGTCCGACACTATCTACGTACTTAGCCTACATAGCACCGTGAGAAACTCTCTCACACACACGCACACAGGCACACACACACACACACGCACACACGCACACACACACATACAAACATCCTTCTCAAAAACTAGGACAGTGCACTTCCAAGTGCATCAGCCTAATTAGTCACACCCATTGATTCCATAGTCTTTATTAGTCACACCCAGTGATTGAATATTCCATAGAGTTCACCAAAGAGTATCCAATCACTCGGCGTGACTAATTAGGCTGATACACATGGAAGTGCACTGTCCTAGGTTTTGAGAAGGGCCCACTGCCTCCCCACTCCCATACTATCTCCACAGCCAAGTGAAGTATAAGTGCTCTTGCTCACACACTCACTCACTATTTCCACACAGGAACTGTGCTGTGCTGTGCTGAGCTGTACTGCCAAGGGGCCCGTCCTGGTCCTGTTTGCTCCCAACACAACTGGCAGCTATCACTGCAGCGGATTATTACACACACACGCACGCACGGACGCGCGCACACACACGCACACACACACGCACACACACAACTGGCGGCTATCACTGCAGCGGCTTATTACACACACACACACACACGCACGCACGCACGCACGCACACACACACACACACACACACAAACACACACACACACACACACACACACACACGCACACACACACACACACACACACACAACTGGCAGCTATCACAGCAGCGGATTATTACAGACGAGTGAATCAGACGAGATGTGTCAGCACCAACAGGTGTGGGAAAGACTGAGGGGGAGGAAGACATGAGAGAGAGAGGGAGAGAGAGAGGGAGAGAGAGAGAGAGAGAGAGAGAGAGACAGAGAGAGAGAGAGAGAGAGAGAGAGAGAGAGAGAGAGAGAGAGAGAGAGAGAGAGAGAGAGAGAGAGAGAGAGAGAGAGATTGTTTTAAGTAGTGTGTGTGTGTGAAATTAAACTATAAAAATAAGAATAAAGAAAATAACAGTTTTTTTCTACCGTTTCGTCTTCTTCTTCTTCTTCTTCTTCTTCTTCTTCTTCTTCTTCTTCTTCTTCTTCTCCTCTCATTCATACCCTTTTTGGATTTGCAGTGTGACCTTCGACAAGCAAACAGACTTAGACTCATAGCCATTACTTTCATTAGTAGTAGTAGTAGTAGTGTTTTATTTTTGATCATCATTATTGTTATTTTATTTTATTTATTTCTAATTATTGTGATTATTATTGTTATTGTTGTTGTTGTTTTTGGTGTTGTTTTCCCTTGTTGGAGTGGTGTACCACATGTGTAGGCCTATGTGTCCTGCGGTCCTCTCTCACCTCTCTGCTAATCTCCTTGATTATGAGTGCTGTCCATGAGGCCTCTGCTAGGTGATGAGGCCAGAGGACTCTTAATCCTGCTCACACACACACACACACACACACACACACACACACACACACACACACACACACACACACACACACACACACACACACACACACGAATCAAGATCATCGATGAGGCCAGAGGACTCTTAATCCTGCTGACGGCCTGTAGGCCCAGTGCTGTTTACCTACTGTACTGGAGATTTTAGAGCAGGCATTACAACCTTGAACAGAACAAATACACACACACACACGCACGCACGCACGCACGCACGCACGCACGCACGCACGCACGCACGCACGAACGCACAAACACACAAACACACACACACACACACACACACACACACACACACACACACACACACGAGAACACGGACATGCACAGACACACGCGCAACACAAAAACACACACACACAGACACACACACTCATGCATGCACACGCACACACATGCACACACGCGCACACACATGCACACACGCACACACACGAATCAAAATCAACAGAGGCTCTCTATGAAGAGGTTAATCACATCTTCTGAAAGGCAGAATATTAGATTAAAATTTTAGTCTTCATCACCACAAACGTTGCTTATCTTAATCACGGAATAACAAAAAATACATAAACTGCCAACAGTAGAGCAGAATATTGTTTTTCCATTCAAGGACTCAGAGGGCTATCAGGTACACACCACAATATGACTAATACAGATTGTGAAATTGGAGATATTGAATACGGTTTAATAATATAATGTAATCTATCTTCCAGATGAGTCATATTCATGTGGGAATCACAATGATATGTGGTTGTAGCCTCCGTTACAAGAGCACAACAAGTCAATGAGCGTCAAGAGCGTCATTTAGGGGGGACTGCCTAAGTGTGTTTAGAAAGTCCACTTTTGGACAAAGTGCCTTCTCAGTGAAAACAGTAGGGGTATGGGATAGTATCCCTGTAAATATTAGGCAAAGCAACACGCTTAGTAGTTTAAATCAGGTGAAATGGCTCAAAGCGGGGCAGCAGTGTGGACATTTTTAGTCAATGAGCTTGTGTTTTGTGTCTTGTTGTTTATTCTATCATATGGGCTATCTAGTGTATTTTGCTGTTGTAGTTGTTTTTGTTGTCTATATTTTTAACTATGTACCTGACTTTGTAATATAATGTAGGCCTATTTGCGAATAGTGCACCCATTGTGTTATTGTCACATTTTTGTATCATTATTAATTTTAATCCCTTTTGATCTTAACACCTTCCTGTCCAGGGACTACAGATGAAAATTAGCCTTAGGGCTATAATCTGGCTGAATTGTATGTTGTGCACTGTCCCTGTCAAATAAAAAATAAATGAAATGAAATTAAATGAAATGAGCTAATACAGACCTCACATGTTGTTAGCCCCTTAATGCATGCTGTACCTCCAGTGGCACGCTGTAATAGTCAAGTAGTAGTAGTACTACTACAATGCTTTGACATGACACAGGGCCATTAGTAATGCACTTCGACTTGGTCATTGCCATTCTGGTAACAGCAAATTTATAACGCAGTGTCTTAACGATTAATAAGCTACATTAGGCCTACATTACATTATACTTGACTGGTGCCTTTATCCAAAGTGACTTAGAGTTATTTACAAGGTATTGGTAACAATCCCTGGAGCAATGTGGGGTTAGGTGCAATGTTCAAGAGCACTGCAGCCATGGAAGGAGGTCCAAGGGATTAGTAAGAGTGGGGATTGAACCTGCAACCCTGTAATCTACAGTCCAAGTCCCTCACCATTACACCACAGCTTCCACAACAGCGGTGAAACCCATTCAAGCCACGCTACAGTTGGCCCAAACAGTGTGCTGATGGCAGGACAAATACCTTTGTGTGATGGAAAGGTCCACAAACGCCTGAAGAAGATCCCTACGGTGGATCGAAACGTTGTCCTTGGTAATTAAATAAAGTTGTTGTTTTGGGTTTTGTTGGAGCTCCTGTCCAGTGTGCGGACCTTCCTATCACACTGTCTACCACCACATTTGTCTGTCACCTGGATCACTGTTTATGTGGATGTGTGCACCCTCCGGCATCTCTACTCTCCTGCCTGATGAGTAATGTTTAGTGTAACACAGTAATGGCTGAATGGTGCCCACAGACCACAGGCCTAGATACACACACTAATGTAGCACGCGTTCATATCTGACCACTGCATTACGCCAAGTCAAGTCAAGTCAAGTCAAATTGATTTGTGTAGCGCATTTCCTACACAGGTGCAGCTCAATGTGCTTCACGAAAAACAAATGCAAAAGGAAAGGAAATAAGTTAAGAAAGAAAGAAAGATAATAGAGTCAAAGAACAAATAAAACATTAAGATTAAAAACATATGGTAAAAAAAACACCCTAAGATGCACATTATTGTAGCACGTGTTCATATCCGACCGCTGCACTACGCTAAGGGATACACACTAATGTAGTACATATCCGCTGCACTACGCGAAGGGATACACACTAATGTAGTACATATCCGTTGCACTACGCTAAGATTCACACAGTAGCACATAATCATATCTGACCGCTGCACTACGCTAAGGGAAGGGATACACACTACTGTGGCACTATTCATATCCACTGCAATGTCCACTGCATTGCACTAAGGGACGGGATACACACTAGGGGTGTAAATCACAGCCTTCATGACGATACGATACGGTATCGATTTCTTAAATCAGGGCTTCGATTTTTTTTCGATACTTAAGAATTCCCCACGATACGATGCGATTCGGTTCGATTCGATTTTTTCCAATTACTTTTCCACTACTATTGTGTTATGGAGCTAGGGCATTGCACAGGGGCCAGCGATTCGACTCTTTTCGATTCTTAAGAATGCCCCACGATACGATGCAATTCGATTAAATCGCTGGCCGATACTTCCGATACATCGATACATTTCGATTTTATTTACATCCCTAATACACACTAGCACATACAGTATTCATATCTGACCGCTGCACTACGCTAAGGGACGGGATACTACTGTAGCACTATTCATATCCACTGCAATGTCTGCTGCGCTATGCTAAGAGATGGGATACACACTGCTGTAGCACATATTAATATCCGCTGCACTACAGTACTCATATCTGACCGCTGCACTACTATACGCTAAAGGAAGGGATACACACTACTGTGGCACTATTCATATCCACTGCAATGTCAACTGCACTACGCTAAGGGACGGGACACAGTACACAATAGCACATACAGTATTCATATCTGACCATTGCACTACGCTAAGGGAAGGGATACACACTACCGTAGCACTATTCATATCCACTGCAATGTCTGCTGCACTATGCTACGGGAAGGGACTTGACTTGACTTGACTTTGTTCCAGGCCTGACAAAAGCTGCCCTGCCTACGCTAACACTTACCCTCCTGACTACGCTAACACTTACCCTCCTCCCACTGCGTTTAGCTTCAGGCACATGATGACATTTCTGTAAACTACGTGTTGCACGTGTGTTGACTAAGACGGAAAAGACGGGAAATTTAAGGTCAAGGAAAATCAATTATTCCTGTCAGTGATATAATAACTCCTTTAATATCAGAATGGAAATAACCGATTTGTACGTAGTTGTAATGTGTTGCTTCCTTAAAAAAGTCTATAATATTGTTGGAAGGTTGTAGATACATTTTTGCATATTTTATTTTCCCCCCTGGAGACAGCAAAGTGATGTACAGGCAGAACGAGTTGCACTTAACAGATTGCGAAATTCCTCAAGTTTAAGCGTACTTGTTCTGTTATCATTGGGATCAGCAACGGTGTGTGTTGTGGTGATATCTCAGGTGAGCATGTGGTGGCTTGTCTGGCCCGCACTTCTTCTCTGAGAGTAGGTCACGCTTACTCATTTATTTTGACATTTTGACATGATATTGGTCTTCTTCCCTTACAGTATGGACATGCATAGTCATTATGACATGACATTACTGGTCTTCCATTGCGTCAGTGCACAAGACCCCCCCCCCAAAAAAAACAAACAAAAACAAATATTTGATATATGTAATGATACTCAACTCAAGATTTATTTAATTATGACATTTATTTTCATCATC
>NC_085864.1:48894552-48897052 GCF_034702125.1 Engraulis encrasicolus
CACTTTGCTTTGAGAAATACCCACAGTATCTTTTGGATGGCGGCCCTTTCAGATGATGTCCTGGCCCCAGCGAAAGCTATCAGAGGCCCTGCACAGCACTGTGGTAGCTAAAGGCATCTCGTGGTACTAGAACCAAATACCTACTGTAATCTGCGGCATGGATCTACGGCTGCACAAGACACACACACACACACACACACACACACACACACACACACACACACACACACACACACACACACACACACACACACACACACACACACACACACACACACACACGCACACACACACGCACACACACACACCCCTCTTTATCTGTCTCTGCGATCGCTCTCTATGTGCGTCACTAAGCTGGCTCTGAGCTCTGGAGATGGAGCGCGAGGAATGTTGCTCTCCGCTCCGCTGATAACAGGCCTTAGTGGGGATGCTATGCTACATATAACTATAGTATTCCTGATAACAGGCTTTAGCGTCGGGATGCTATGCTACATAACACACTACAGTATTCCTGATAACAGGCCATACCGTCGGGATGCAATGCTATATAACTACAGCATAGTTTTCCTGGTAGGCTGTGTGTATGTGTGTGTGTGTGTGTGTGTGTGTGTGTGTGTGTGTGTGTGTGTGTGTGTGTGTGTGTGTGTGTGTGTGTGTGTGTGTGTGTGTGTGTGTGTGTGTGTGTGTGTGTGTGTGTCTGTGTCTGTGTCTGTCTGTGTCTGTGTCTGTGTCTGTGTCTGCGAGTCGGGATGCTATGCTACATCACTACACTACTGTTTTCCTGATAAAAGGCCTTTAGATCGGATGCTAGGCTACATATAACCACAGCATGGGATTCTGACAACAGGCTTTTTGGATGCTATAAGTTACGGCCACAAAATTGTCTGGATACGCTGTAAAACATTGCAAGACAGTTAAACGTAAATAAAGTAAGTTCCCTTGCTGACTTAAGTTTGTAAGTTAACTCAACTTGAGACTTAACTGTTTTACATCGTACTATGCTCCACGCTAGATTATGCTTTCTCTGAAAGGAGGCCTCTGGATGCTACATCTGAGAGAATACCACTTGCTACATAACACGGAAAAATCATTTCTGATACCAGGAACAGCACCATAATTCTGACAATGGAGAGCACTGACTGGACAGGCTCTACATTCCGCCACAGATCCGGGGTTAAATGTATGCTGATGATTCAGTAATTTATGCGTCAGCCACATCATCAAGCACAGCAGCAGATATCTTGTGCCAGGCCTTGTGTTGACACTTCTATGAAACACCATATAACACCCAACTCTTCAGTATGACACTTTGACCAGGCCACAATGCCATATGATGCCAAACCGTCCCACTTCACGTCACATTATGAAGCACAAGATACTTCAATTTGCGTCACATAGTCCCGTCAATGACGATAGCATGTTGCACTGACAATTAAGTTTAGGCAAAGTTTTAGGTCTCCGCAGCCTGGCCTAATGCGTCAGGGTCCGCCACAAACACAGAAACCCTTTGGCGTCATATATTGAAGCCTGGTCATTACCTTCGGCGTCGTTGTTGAACATTGCTTGGGTCTACAAACCTGGGGTGAGTTCCTCAAAAGAGAAGTTGTTAGCCTGTTAGCAACTTCGGTAGTTGCCAATGGGAAAATGCATTGAAAACAAGAAAGTAGCTAATGTAGTAAGCAACTTTGGTTTTGAGAAATTCACCCCTGATTTAGAACCTAAACTGTACATCTAGAGGATTCATGTCCTGTCCCACCAAGGAGAGGCTCCTTTTGTCTCCCTACCGCAAGGCTCTAGTGATGTTATAGGTGTGAAACTGAGTGTGCAAACTAAACCTATTGAACTTATTGCTTGGGTCTACAAACCTGATTCTGTACCTGTGCTGTGCATCTGGAATGCATCTGTACTCTTCTGCATCTAAGCCCAGACCACATGTATTGCTGTTTCCTGATACTGAGAACTGGGGCTCACACACTTACACATGGCTCTGACAGATCAGATGGTGTACAGATAGTGCACATACGCACATCCACATGCATGCACGCACACACACACACGTACACACACACATCAGATAGTGCACATACGCACATCCACATGCACGCACACACACACACGTACACACACACACACACACACACAAACACGCACTGCACGTACACACGTACACACATACACACGTACCGATGCACGCACATGCACACACACACGCACAGATGCACGAATGCGCACACACGCACTGCACGTACACACGTAAAGATGCACGCACATGCACACACACACAGATGCACGAATGTGCACACACACGCGTGTGCGTGCGTACACACTCACGCACGTGCATGCATGCACGCACACACACACATGCATGCATGAACACATGCACACACTCACACTCACGCACATACACACACACATGCATACATACACACACCCAAGCACACAGAGCTACGTTTGATTAGTCCGTTCTGCCGATTTGCTTGGCAGTTATTGACAGAAAGCA
>NC_085864.1:48899552-48912052 GCF_034702125.1 Engraulis encrasicolus
TAATTTGTCACGTAATTGAAGTAATTGAAGATACACATGTATATGAGACAAAAGAAAAAAAAAATAGCACCACAACACAGAATTTTCATGTCTACTGTATATAATGACTTTTGAGGGGGCCATGTTTATATTTCGCCTGGGGCCCTACAATTGGCTAGATGTGCCCCTGAAGGTGAGTGTACACAGCACAGCACACCACAGCATACATAACCAGCAGAACTCACTGGCACATGCGGCTGACTCACACACCTCACCTCAGGCACGGACTGACGAGGTCATCAACGCGTGACAGGTAATGAAACGCAGAAGAGGGATTGCACAGGGGTTACACGGCGGCACAGACAGACAGACAGGACGGAGCAGAGCAGAGGGAGGACAGCGGAGAAGGAGAAGAGGAACCGAATGCAGAGCCAAAGGAAAGTGAACGGCCGTGACTGGGCAAAGTTTGCACAGTCTGGTTAGGGGCTGGGAGTTGGGATAAATATACACATGCAGGCACGCACACATGTGTGTACACACACTATACAGATACACACAGACACACACATACAGACACACACACACACACACGCACGCATATATATGATATATAAACGATATATAGGTATAGATATATTATAAACGTTAAAATACAGGACAGGACACATGGACATGTCGAAGCCTGGACATATTTTGACATTTGAATTGGTACACTCAACGTGCTTTTAAAATTGCAACTTCTTTTAAAGGTTTTACATGTCTAAAGAATGGGCCAAGGAAAAGTATGAATGAAGACTGACACTGTAATTATGAAACCTGAACATACAGTAGCCTAAAGTGGTCACATTTTCCTAAGCTTGTGAGGGCCTTAAGGTTATCTTCCACACACCGCGCTCTTCCGTTTTGTTGGTGCGTCTCTGAAGTAATCTAGTAGTTAGAAAATGGATCGCACTCATTTTTTCTTCTTTCTTGTTGTTTTCTTTTTATTTTAACATTGACACTGAAGAAGGTGTGCAGCCGAAACGTCTGTCATATCAGTCGCTGCAATGTTGAAATAAAAACAAAACAACAAGACAAACTGAGTGCGATCCATTTCCTAACTAAGTGAGGGCCTTCCCATTGACCTCCAAAATCTCATTCTGATCATTAAATCTCGCTCACTAGTTTTTTCAATGGCAACGAAATGACCAAGAAAAGACCAGTTGTGAGGAGCATCCTCCTCTTAATTGCATCATTTGAGATTTCAGACGATAAGTAATGCAGACGATAAGTAATGCTCTTTTCCAAACCCTGTACAGTACTGTCTTTCCCCATACGTGTGTACGTATGTCTGCTGTATAAATGAAACCGATACTATTAACCCACATCATGATGTGTCATGTGATTATTAATTATGACTGTCCCCATATACTGTAATATGCATCAGCAAGTGATTGGTATTGTACATCTTATCTCATTTTCAATCATATATTTTTTTTGGTTTCTAAATATGTTTGACCTTTTTATTTCATTTCATTTTATTTTATTTCGTCATTATTAGCAAATAAAAGTAAATATGCTTCTATTTTATTTTATTTAGGTAGATATTGTGTAACTACTGACATACTGTATTGCTTTTATCTCAAAACGGATCTCTATTTGTACTGTCAAATGTTTCAATAAAATGAAAAATAATATACCAATAAAAGTTATTGGTGTGCGTTTTAGAGACGGGACATACGTATCAGTCATTGTGACTCAGCAGAGAGGAGAGATACGGACGGCTGCACGTTGACACTCATGACCGTGTGACTTAGAGAGGGAAACCCCCGTGTAATGTAAGGACAAGACGAGAAGAGGGAAAAAAACACACACACACACACACACACAACAAAATAAACATAGCGTAACAAGACGAGATGTCCTGATGCTGAATATCCCCCTGGTTATGGGTTACTGGATGTGTGTGTGTGTGTGTGTGTGTGTGTGTGTGTGTGTGTGTGTGTGTGTGTGTGTGTGTGTGTGTGTGTGTGTGTGTGTGTGTGTGTGTGTGTGTGTGTGTGTGTGTGTGTGTGTGTGTGTGTGTGTGTGAGAGAGAGAGGGGGGGGGGAGAGAGAGAGAGATTGAGTGTCTGTGTGTGTGTATTTGTGTGAGGGAGCATGTGTGTGTGAGTAAGCGTGCCCCACCCCTCTCCTCTCTTCTTTTACTCTCCTTTCCTCCTCTCCATACATTTCCTCTCCTCTTTCCTTTTCCTCTCCTTTCCTCCTCTCCATACATTTCCTCTCCTCTTTCCTTTTCCTCTCCTTTCCTCCTCTCCTGTCCTCTTTCCTTTTACTCTCCTCTCCTCCTCTCCTTTCCTCTTCTTCTTCCGTCTCCTGTCCATTCCTCCTCTCTTCTCCTCTCCTTTCCTCCTCTACCCTCCTCTCCTTTTCCTCTCCCCCTTTCCCTCTCCTCCTCTCCATACCTCTGCTTTCCATGTGTGCAGCCAGAAAGGAAACTAAGAGTAAGTGCAGCGTGACCTCGTTTTTAAAAAGCTAATACTGTCACTACATATATTGCGTCATCAATGAAGACCAAAGCGAGGGAAAAAAGTACAAGGACATGCGGAAAAACTAAGGGGGGTGTAGGAGTTGGGAGTGGGGGGGGGATTGAGGGGGGGGGCGGTGTTCTGTGGGTTAGGGGGTATTTTCCAATTGGATTGTGGGGGGGGGGGGTTCTCTGTAGTGCTGTAAAGGACAGGGGGTGTTTTCCAGTTGGACTTGGGGGTGGGGGTTGGGGGGGGGGGGGTTGGATTCTGTAGTGCAGTAGAGGACAAGGGGGTGTTTTCCATGTCTCATCATAGGTCATTTATAAATAACCCGCTTGCAGCCAAATTAGACGCATGTGTTTTGGGAGCGGGGGCTATTTTTAACAGCGGGCATGACTGAGCATGCCTGCGGACGGTGGTCCAGCCCATGCTGCCTAGCCTTGCCCATGCCCATGCCCCTGCCATGCTGCCTAGCCTTGCCCATGCCCCTGCCCCTGCCATGCTGCCTTGCCCACGCCCCTGCCCCATGCCCCTGCCATGCTGCCTAGCCTTGCCCATGCCCATGCCTCTGCCATGCTGCAAGCGGGTGACACAGTATAGCTGGATGGCAGAAGTGGGCAGGGCACAGCATGGCATAGCATGGTGGGACATGGCACTGTGGGACATGGCATGTTAGGCATGTAATATTGGCTATATCAGCCACACGGCACGGTAGGCATGGTATTATTGGCTATATCAGCCACACGGCACGGTAGGCATGTAATATTGGCTATATCAGTGGTTCTCAACCTTTTTTGAACAAACTCCCCCTCGAGCTCATCATAAGCCTCCCAACACCCCCTTGGCCTCAACATAAGCCTGCCAATGCCCCCCTTAGTATTGAAAAATACTCAAATAGACTAATGCCCCCCAATGGTAACTCAGCCCCGCCCGACTTTGTATACTTCTCAACGAACGCCACCATAGGGCTCGACAACGCCCCCCTAGGGGGCTAGTGCCCCCGTTGAGAAACACTAGGCTATGTGAACCCCGCGGCGTGGTAGACATGTGTTATTGGCCCTATTATTGCCACAGTAAGCATGGTATTACTGGCTATGTGAGACATATTCTAATAGGGTGTTACCAGGCGCACTAGCATACAGGGGACCTATCACAGCGGATGGAAAAGACATCGGAAAACATCTGTATGGAAGTTAATGGAGCGAATTTCTAGCTGGATGGCAGAGGTGGGTAGGGCATGGCATACCATGGTATCACATGACATGTGGTATGGTAGTGGTATGGCAGTGTAGCAGTGATGGGCGCGCACTCAACTTCTGATGTAAAAATAAATACACATGAAAAGGAAACTGTAACTCGGGTTCTTGTGAGCACTTGACTACACACATTAAAACACTGCAAATGTTTACAACTTGTGATTAAACCACTACACACCAAAAGTTGGACAGGCCCCTCATTACATGTACAGTAGGTGACTAAATAACCTGATTTGAAAGTTTTTAGTTCATGCTATCTCAGGTGACAAGTTCATAATATATAAAACTTAATCGTAAAATGCAATGCATATTGTGGTAGGCCTACATAATCACATCAACCTGATCTGTTTCATTGGCAGGTTTGCTGCAGTGACCCAACAGGCCTGTACCTGACTAATTGAAATGGAGAAAAACACACTCACAAACTCAGTCTCATCATTTATTATACCACCATGTCCACTAGCACAGTGTTTCTCAACCAGGGGGCCACGGAAACGTGGCTGATAAATAAATATTATAAAATGTATATAATATAATAATATATATGTTATATAATACATATTTGTCCAGATTAATAAAGTATTGCTTAGTCAGTGGAGTCTTTCATCTGCCATTTAAGCACAATAAAGTAAATTTAGGTCGCCCCAGTAAGCTGCAACTTCGAACGTCGGTTGTGTGACGTCATCAAATGTGTTACTTTTCTAAGCTTTTGTGATATCCTATGCGATG
This sequence comes from Engraulis encrasicolus, assembly GCF_034702125.1. Taxonomy (NCBI): domain Eukaryota; kingdom Metazoa; phylum Chordata; class Actinopteri; order Clupeiformes; family Engraulidae; genus Engraulis; species Engraulis encrasicolus. The sequence goes on from NC_085864.1 coordinate 48,904,023, forward strand.
CCATGTTACAGCTTGTTGGTTTGGGGTGCCTTGAAAATGTTCAGTAATTGAAAGGGTGCCTCGCCTGAAAACAGATTGAGAAACACTGCACTAGCAGACACGTGTCAGGCCTTAAGCCAGTGGTTCCCAACCTTTTTCTTAAGGGGCCCATGTTTTTACTATTATAAGCTTTGTGACCCAACCACGCGAGCGCCCGCACGAGATGGAGTCACAAGATGCCCTCTGTTTCCTGCGAAAACTAATTTGAGTTATTTTATTCCTCAATTCGTCTTTGGTCAAATATAGAATAAATGTTTAATGTAGCACTTACAATTTGTCTTTTATTCAACATGGGCTATATATATTTAAAATGAAACCCCTTAAAATCAAGAGGGCTCCACGACCCCTGTGGATCTTTGGCGACCCATAAGGTGGGTCCCGACCCATAGGTTGGGAACCACTGCCTTAAGCTACGTATCATCAGTATGCAGTGTCAACAAACGGCCACGTTCGTGATGGTGCATTGCTGCTTTTGCTGTGGTAAGTAACCAGAAGGCATTGAAATGACAAAGTCTGCATGTGAGCTGCACAGCAAAAGCAGCAGCAATGCGCCATTACAAACACAGCAAATGAAAGGGTGCATCTTATCACAGGGGGGGGAGGGGGGAGGGGGGGGTGAAAGGTCACAGGTTACAGCTGGATCACATGACGGAATGGCTGCCAAGGGTGCAAATAGACAGCATACGTATGCACAACAGAGACATATGTTCAAAGAAGCGAGACAGGATATGGCAGATGTAAAGAACAACAGCCAAAATTAGCTGTAAGTAGTCTACTATAAATATATGATGGTAGAAACAACCAAAGAAGCCGACAGGGGGGAGCAAAGGGATCAGTTGTCCCGGGCCCAGGGAGAGAGAAGGGGCAGAGCATTGGGTCCTCATTATACTGTGGTTGTATTGTATTGGGTGCAGGGGGGCCCTTTCAAAATCTACTTTGCCCAAGGCCCAGCCAATGCTGTCAGCAGCCCTGGGAACAGCAACGATAGCCGTCATCACTATCAAGACAAGAGTGCATGAAAACAGCACATGAGGACTGGGGATTACACGGACCACAGTCACAACCAGGGGCTGCATATCGCCAACTAGAGGCGGGAAAGAGCATTGGCATCAAAGGCATGGCAACATACAGCTGAAATTAGTAGCTAGCTGCTGGCAGAGGGAGGCGGATATGGTATGGTATTGTGTAGTATTGCATAGCATGGCAACACACGATTATATTGGGAAACAGGGGATCTACCACTTATGATGCCATCTACCCAATTCTATTGCCGAATTAGTCTTCTGTGGGGGGCCTACAGGAACCTACATAGCCTAGGGGCCCCATACCATCTTAATTCGGCCCTGGCAACACAAGATCACTGTACGGAGCAATGGGGGATCTATTTTGAACCATGTCACTGGCTGGAATGAAATTCCTGACACTTGATTCAAAAACATTTTCCAGGGTGTTGAAAGCAAACAGTGTGCAAGTTGCTACGTTATTCTGGCAAAGAAGTTCATATAATGAATGACTCACAGAGTCTCTTTTTTTTATTGCAACTGCAGCAATTTACCGCAACCGTTAGCCTTGTGTTCAACTTGCTCAACGAGTATGTGGGGGCCGGACCGGAACTGCCATAACTGTACAGATATCACCGACCATTGCACCAGAATAAAAACACGTAAACTATTCTACCGTAACACCCCTCATTTGTGCAGTGTTGTGAACAGTGTTGCCAGATTGGGCGGTTTCCCGCCCAATTGGGCTGCTTAGGATGGCCGTGTGCGGGAAAATAATGATTTTGGAGGGAAAAAACGCTCAATTTTTGGCCATAGAAATCAAAAGAATTGGGCGGGATTTAGTGCCTCCAGGCGGATTTTGAGCATTTTTTGGGCGGGAAATCATCAGCCTCATCTGGCAACCCTGGTTGTGAACATCCAATTCATTCTACCACTATATTCTACTATGGTGGCACTGCACGGCCTGAAAAGCTGAGAACAGGCAGCTTTAGAGCACTGGTCTCTGGATCAGAGGGTTGTCGGTTCAAATCCCACCCTTACCAGCAACTTCATCTATTATCTATTATCTATTATATGGCTGAAGGGCCCTTGAGCAAGGCACCTAACCCCACATTGCTCCGGGGACTGTAATCAATACCCTGTACCTAAAATAACTGTAAGTCGCTTTGGATAAAAAGCGTCAGCTAAGTGTAATGTATTTGGCAATAAATGATAAACCTCCAATACTCAGATTTTATTCAGCCAAAATGACAACAACAGGCCGTGCCGTGGCTCAAATGGTAGGGCACTGCAGGGAGCCGGGTTCGATTCCTGGCCCCAGGTCATATCTCATATCCCGATTCTCCCGTGTCTCTCTCCCCCACTCATTTACTGTCCATGTCTCACACTGTCCTGTCAAATAAAGACATGAAAGCCCCTAAAATATAGGCCTATATATTAACAATAATCATAATAATAATAATAATAATGATAAAAACATCCTTGGCAGAGGTTAAAAAAAAATGTTTTTAAAGACACAATTGGATTATGTCAGAAGTGACAACACTGGCTCAGAGGCAGTCAGACATACGGGCACATGGGGCAGCTAACTTACAGTACACATCGAAAGGAAACTGTAGATTTCACAAATAAACAAACACACACAAAGAAAGAAAGAAACAAACAAACAAACAAAACAAGACCACACAAAAATAAACAAATCCAAAGCAACAGCCTACTCCTCCAGCTCCAGACCAGATGGCCTTCAGATAGAGGTGGCATTCCTCGAGTGCTTTGCCAGTAAACAGCACATCCGTAATCATCATCATCGCTTTACCTGGACAGTGGACACACCCCTCTGTGACACTGCAGTGAGGGTTGTTTTTTTGTGTGTGTGAGCTGGCATTCCATGATTCCATTCGAGATACATTTTAGTAGGCCAACCGCATTGCGCAATTTTGGTGTGTCTGTCAGTTTCACACACGCACACACACAAGGACACACACGGACACACACACACACACACACACACTAAAGAATGTTTAAGACCATTTTGGCATTTTGACATTTGAATTGATGCACTTTATAAAATATGCTTTTAAAATTACAACCTTTTTAATGGTTTTACATGTCTAAAGAAGGGGCCAAGCAAAGGTATGAATGAAGACTGACACTGTAATTATGAAACCTGAACATACAGTAGCCTAGTGGTTTGACAGTCTATCTCAACCCAAACACACTCAGTACACTGATTCACATTTCTGCTTTTCAAGGAAGGCAACAAAATACCATTAGACTACTGGAGGGCTGTCACCTACTTTTACGGTTTCTATTATCACTCTAAACCAAAACAACTTGTGAGTCATATCGGGTTAGTACAACGAGGAGGGACGGGAACGGCCTGCGGTAATGTTGGTAACAATGTATACAGAAAACCCTTCCAACAGAAAAAAGGGCTACTATTCGCTGTTAATGTGTCTCAAACTTACAAACAACAATGTAGCCTATACCAAGTCGATTTCATAACAAACACCACCCGGAACTACATTAAAATGTTTTTGTTTACTGAGTGAAACTGGTAAAAACGTCAATATGCCCTGCAGCTGTATTTGAAAAAAGGAAAAAAAGAAGAAAAAAAAAAACACGTACACACAGACGTCCTTACAGAATGTTACGTGTGGTGTGAGAGAGCTACGAAACCATGGGGAGTGGCATCCGGGAAGCCTCGACGGACCCTCCCACCCTGACAGAAAAACTATAAAACCAGTTGCATTCAGTGCGCTTAGTACAGCCAAGAGTCCTGGCCACTATCGCAGAGTTGGACGGAACTAACTTGAAAACAACACTTCTCACAATGTCCGATATATTGGGCGATATTATTCTTAAGGTAAGCATTTTTTTTTTGCTTATACTAGCCTATTTTTGTTGTTGGTTTGGTGTGTAGTAGCCCACGTTGAACACCCACGTTATAAAAGAAAAACAGCGAGCGAAATGTTTTCTTTTCACTAAATCGAATTCTACTATCTTATTTTTGCCCCTACAGAACCTGGTCAACCTTGGCTTGGATGACACCTTCAGCGACCAATCGATGCCTCGTCTTACCCGTTCGTCTTCATACTTCAACCCGACGGCCAAGACCCTGAGCTTGAGCTCTGAGCAACTGGCTGACGACAACTGGCCTTTCGACATCTGGAGCGACGCAGCGCCCAGCAAACCCCAGAACCCATTCCGCCCAGACCGCTCCATGAGCCTCACGGAGAACAGTATTCCTGCCTTTGGCAATAAGGGCAAACTCACCAACGAAGTACCCCCTCCACCTGGATTTCCTCCCCTCCCCAACCAGCCTACCCTTCCCTCCAACCGTTACAAGACCGAACTTTGCCGAAGTTTTCAGGAAAATGGCAGCTGCAAGTACGGGAACAAGTGCCAGTTTGCGCACGGAGAGGCTGAGTTGCGCAGTCTGTACAGGCACCCCAAATACAAAACGGAGGCGTGCCGCACTTTCTACAACTTTGGGTACTGTCCCTACGGCACACGGTGCCACTTCATTCACGAAGACAAACTGTCCTCTTCGGCCATGGGCCAGAAGAACACCGCGCCCCACGGCGCTAATCCCCGTTTCCTCCGCCAGAGTGTCAGCTTCGCGGGGTTCCTGGGCGCGCGCAGCTCTTCCCCTCCGTCTCTGCACGAGCCGCAGGGCTTCACCCGCGCGCCCTCGGTGTCCCCACCTCCAGCCGACCTCCTGTCTCCGGTCTTCAACGACTCATTTCAGTTCGGCCAGAGCCGGGCCAGTGTCGGCGACATACAGAACATTCCAATGATCATCGAGCCTCAGCAGAAGACGGCGTCCCGCTGCGTGTGTGGCCACGGAAATAAATACCCGTCAGCTCTAACCAAAACTTTTTCCCTGGACGACCACCACCACCACGGCAGTGCCTACTTCAACCAGCCCAACAACCTGCAGAGGTTCTCCTCGGAGGACTCCCTGTCCGACCACGAGAGCTACAGCTCCTCCGGGTCCAGCAGCAGCAACAGTGGCTCTGCGTCACCCACCTTTGACAGCGCGGGGGGCAAGCGCCTGACAGTCTTTGCACGGCTGTCTGTGTCCGATTAATGAGTTTCCGCCTGAAGTCTCGTTGTTGGGACTTTACTCGAAACTTTGATGCTTTAAGAGAAAAAAGAAAAACACAGACACAACTTATTTCTAGCTGTCAGACAACAATAACAGTCGAGTTGCCTTAACAGGTTTTTTACTGTCTATTTATATGTAGTAATTTACATGTCGAATGAAATTATTTTGGTGCACATATTAATCTAAAGCTATGTATTTTTGTAATTACGTATCATTGTATGCATTTTGCATAGTCTTCCAATAGCTTATTTGACATGACAATGGCAGAAACGCCTTTCAGAAGTGCCTTTCAATTGTCTAAACTAAAATGTAGTGGTGAGGAGTTTGTCACTGTTGGAAAAAAATGTTCATTCCACTTGCCAGCAAACCTATTCCATGGATGCAGGAGTATTGTAATGTCAAACTGTTTTATGTGTTATTGCATAGCCATCAATGTGACAGACTTGAAAGATGGATCGCCATTCTGTTATATGCACTTTAAAATTGGCCATGGGAGAGAACGAAAACATCTCCTCCCTGTAGCATGAAACCAAAGCATTACACTTTTTTATACTTTATAGTTTTAGACAAAAAAAAATATTGTTAGGACAGTTTTGTCACAACAACAACTTGTTTCTGTCAGATTTCTAATGCCAAGCACAATCCCCTGCTATCCTACAAAAGGGGGGGAAGAGGAGACAAGAAAAGAGGAAAAAGTTGTGTGCAACTGCTCTTCTCTTCACACCTGGGTTGTGTAATTGTTGACTAGCCTTGGAGGTTTCTTTGCTGAGAGGAACCCTTGCTCTTTGCTGTAACACACAGTGCAGTATTTCCAAGCAGTTTAGGCTGTCTTCAGTATGTGTTTTATTTTGTAATTGTACAGACTTATTTATTATGTATTTATTAAAGATAATAACAACATATTTTGTACTTATTTATCTGAAAGTTTCAGGGTCATGAAAATGTGAGCGTTGTTTCTGCTTAAGAAAAAAAGCAAACAAACAAAACAAAATATGCCTTTATTTTAATTATTTTTGAAATGAAAACAATAAATGCCAAATCACAAACTGAACTGCTGTCGTTGTCTCTCTCTGTCTTGACTTAAGGTGGTGGAAGAATCTGATGTGGGTTGGAAAGTAATGACACTAAACAGTCTCTCTCTCTCTCTCTCTCTCTCTCTCTCTCTCTCTCTCTCTCTCTCTCTCTCTCTCTCTCTCTCTCTCTCTCTCCAAGTAAGTACCTGTCAGCAAACCATGATGCCCCTGCCCTGTGTGTTGTGTAAACAGAATAGCTAGCATGCCTCTCGCACTAACTAGCCCACATGGCTAAACGACAACAAACAACAAAAACAACAACAACAGCAACAACAGACACAGCAGCTGTCATGCAGGCCAGCAGGCCACTATAGCTGTGGCTGACACATATCACATCCCACTAGCAGCTCACATGTAGGCCACACTGCACAAGTCACACACCAATGACGCTAGCAAACACTGAAGCCATATAGTGCAGAGCTCACATTCGAATGACGGTAGCAACAGCCAGCAAGGCCTACTATAGTAGGCTACGATCATACAGTATGATTGAGAGTAGCAGCCAGCAAGACCTACTATAGTACTCTCGTACGAATGAGAGTAGCAGCCAGCAAGGCCTTCTGTAATACTCTCATACGCTACGAATGACAGTGGCAGACACTGAGGCCATACTCCAGAGCTCACATACGAATGACAGTAGCAACAGCTGCCAGGAAGGCTATATAGTACCCTACTCTCATACGAATGGCAGCAGACACTGAAGCCATGCAGAGTTCACATACGAATGACGTTAGCAACAGCAAGTGAGGCCTACTGTAGTACTCTGGTACTAACAGTGGTGTAGTCTACTTTTTTATGGTGGGTATACTGTATATTTGAGCATTTTTTGAAGTGGGTATACTGTATATATTTGTGCTATTCAAAATAATGGATCCATCAATTTTAAGTGGGTATACTGAAATCCCTGAAATTTAGAAGTGGGTATACTCCGTATACCCGCGTTCTACGTAGACTACACCACTGGGTACTAAGGACCAGAGCTCTTAACTTTTTTCTTCACCAGCCAAAATGGATAGTACCGGTATATCAATGTCATAGTATATATAATATGGATATATCAAAGTGGCTGGCTAGCAGGCCTTGCTGCATGGCTGTTGTTCCTACTGCCATTCGCATGTGTGCGTTCTGCTGCATGGCTTCAGTGTCTGCTACTGTCATTGACAGTCAATGGCTACTGTCATTCCTGTGACAGTACTACATTAGGCTTTGCTGGCTGCTGTTGCTACTAGGGTTGCCACCTCTGTCTGACAAAAAATCTAGACATTTCAAACTCAATCAACCTTTTTGCTTGTACTCCATGGTATATATCCTTCATTCAGTGTCCAGGAAAGTAGGCCTATATTTATTTTTCCGGGCAGCGCAGGCCATTAAGATACGGGACAATCAGGGGAAAAAACTGGGACAGGTGGCAACACTATTTGCTTCTGTCATACGAATGACAGTAGCGGACACTGAAGCCATATATGCAGAACTGAGAACTCACACATACGAATGACAGTGCAGCTAATGACGCCACTGTGGTCACCTACGAATGACAGTGGCAGCAGCAGTAACAACAGACTCTGAGGCCATACTGTAGCGAACTCCCATACGAATGACAGTGGCAGCAGTCTCACTGTATGGGGTCTTGCAAGACAGACAGGTGGCTTGCTGTAAAATCAAAGAAATGCAAAACAAACTAGAAATGCACTCAGAGAGTGCAGACCTCCGCCAAGGAAGCTGTTTGATAGTAACTATGTAACTATGTTACACCCTATTTTTTATTTGAAGTCTTCCTGCCTTCTTTTTGTGGAGTTAGAAACAAAC
>NC_085864.1:48914552-48922052 GCF_034702125.1 Engraulis encrasicolus
TGTGCGTGCGTGCGTGTGCGGGCCTGCCTGCGTGGGTGCGTATGTGTGTGCGTGCGTGTGCTTTTTTCTTTTTAAGGGGAGGGGGATTGGTTCAGAGATAAACAGTAATGTGGGTACATATGACTAGCTACACACACTCATAATAGAGGCAAACAGAAAACAGGCTATTTTAAAAGAATCATCCTGGTGAAAAAAAAACAGCAATGACGGGCATGAGTGACCCAGTTCATTGTATGTGTGTGTAATAATAATTTATCCTGTGATGTGATTGCAATTTTTTTACAGTCTGTAATCAACATTCAACCCTCAGTCATGGAGGAGGATGGGGGAGATCACTGGTTAATAACTTCCCCGATCATCCAGGTGAAAAAAAAACAGCAATGAAGGGCATGAGTGACCCAGTTCATTGTATGTGTGTGTAATAATAATTTATCCTGTGATGTGATTGCAATTTTTTTTACAGTCTGTAATCAACATTCAACTGAGCACAACTGATTACAGAGCCCAGAGAGGATGTAAAGTGTGAAGGGCCAATAAAAGGCCTGTAAATTAATAAATTAATAAATTGGGCTGTCATGGGTAAGCGGTTAGGGCGTGTATCCCAAAGGTTGCTGGTTCGACTTCCGACACACCATCGACTCCCGATCGGGGAAGTTATTAACCAGTGATCTCCCCCATCCTCCTCCATGACTGAGGTACCCTGAGAATGGTACCGTCCCGCCGCACTGCTCCCTTGCGGCACCATTGGGGGCTACCCCCTTGCACAGGTGAGGCATAAATGCAATTCCGTTGTGTGCAGTGTACACTTGTTTGCTGTGGAGTGCTGTGTTACAATGACAATGGGAGTTTGAGTTTCCCAGTTGGGCTTTCACTTAAATTGAATTTGTACCCGTAAATCCAACACCCCTTCAAGGCCCCCAGTCAACATTCACCTACAAGTCCACCAAGTGTAGGCTTAGGCTATGTGTTCACACATGAATAATAACACCTCATTCTGTGTTTCTGGAATCTTTCCTTTATTGCGATTATTTTAGTTATAGGAAACACCGTGTTTGTGCAGCTTGGACACATCCTCAGTGATGAACCCAAGATCACGGGGCGTTTCGGGTCTTGGATCATCAGATACCCTCATCTGGGCGACCCAGCCGTGGCTGATCAGACACCGACTTGTGTCCAAGCAGCGCACTAAACTAGTCTGTCACCAAGATTGACCTGAACAGTCAGAGTTGAGTCAATGTGTTGAGTTATGTGTGTATCTCATCATCCACTGCATCACTCACTCACTACACTGACTACTAAAGATTCCTGCCTTCATAGGCTGTATGCAGGGCCGCAGGCAGTTTTAGTCAGGCCCAGGACAAAGCCATCTGAAAGGGCCCCCCAACTATCCAATACAGACATTGTAATAAGAACCCACTTCTGGCCCCTTTCTTCCTGGGCCCAGGACGACTGATCCCATTGTCCACATGTCTGCTTCCCTGACTGCAATGACTGTGTGACTGTGACTTGTATATGATGTGTATGCCGGGACGGGTGGCTACTGGCTAGGGAGGGGATGTATGCAATAATGAATGTATGTATTTAGGCTTTGAGCAATGGATTGTATGTCCATTTATATTTTATATGGTAAGATCAAAAACAAATTTCATGATTGCATGATATTAAAGTCTATTCTATTCTAAGTAAATGAAGGATGAATCACTGCAGACTGGTATCTTTGCTGGTAGTTTATTTGGTTTATTTCTATTCTATTCTATCCTATTCTACTCTGTTCTATTCTATTCTATGCTCAAGTCCTGCGTTAGCAATTCAAGTGTACAGCAAGCTGTTCTGTGTGGAAGTGCACGTATTGTACAGTAGCCTTGACCCTTGACCTGTCAGCTGTTACTAAACGCTTGCCCCTCCTACACGACCCGTGAGCCTGGGTCACTGACCTCATGCTATCTCCCACAGATTGCAGGGTACTCATCACAATCATTGTTTTTTTATGCACATTTAAATTAAAACACAAGCTTCTTTGTAATGCTTTCTTTTATTTTTTGCATTTTATTGCATATACTGTATAGCCAATTGGGTCGTGATGCATACAGTATGGTGGGGTGGGTGGGTATTCGCCATCTTGGAATCTGATCCATCTTAGAATCTTGTTTAGAAATGTTTAAAAAGTGAATCCCAAACAATCTTCTGACCATAAAACTGCCAGTTCCATATTTAGCTTTACAAATCGCTGTTATTCATTTCTAGTGCTTTTTTTTGTCATTCATTTCTACTCCACGTATTAAATAGCACCGGATTATGCCAAGTGTAATTATTGTGTGTTAATGTTATTGTCATTTGTTTTTATTGTTCTTATTTTATTTATAGATATTGTTGCTATGCCCTTTTTGTTGTTTATGTATGTGTCAGACTTTTTCGTAAAAAGGAAGCATGTAAATGTCAGATCAAGTGCCTTGAAAAAAATGTTTCACAATAAATATATTTGAAAACAGATTATGCCAAGTGTTTCCTAAGGAAGTGGACATTTTGCCCAAAATAGATTTGGGAACCTGGTGGTTTAATTTCAGGTAGAGTTTCCATTCGGCATAAAAGGCACCCTGAAAGGGGCGTAGTGGACCACACAGGTTGTGGAGTGGAGTGGAGTGTTGTCATTATGGCATGTGGATGTAATCATACAAAAGTAGCACATCTGAAAGGATTCACTTTATATCCTTAATGTTATTATGGAGGCGGGCACCAAAATAGGAAAGGAACCACTTAGGAAGACAAGTCTCTACTGTTAGGCTGGAAGGAAATATAATCACTGAAGAATGTGGAGAGAGAGAGAGAGAGAGAGAGAGAGAGAAAGAGAGAGACAGAGAGAGAGAGAGAGAGAGAGAGAGAGAGAGAGAGAGAGAGAGAGAGAGAGAGAGAGAGAGAGAGAGAGAGAGAGATGTGGGAGTTGTGTTGTGTTGTGTTCATGTGCGAAATGGGACTATGGGGCAAGGCTCACTAGGCGAATACACAGGCGGCGACGAGATTAAGCGTCTGAGAATCGCTGGAGTGTGTGGCAAGAGCGATACGAGCGATGGAAGCGACAGAGTATGTCCGTTAAAAGCAGAATGCAAGCATTCCGACATTCCAGTTGGCTGTGACAGCTGTCGCAGAACCGCAGCATAGCTTATTTGCATAATACTGTATTCGCTCAAGTCCAGCTACAAACTGTCGCCCAAGTCGCTGAAATCACCCCTAGTAGCCCGAATCGCTTTTTGTCTCTTTTCTACCCAGTGACTCAACATAAAGTAAATTACTTCCGGTGCTGGAATTGATCATGCCACGCTTGTGCCTCTTTTCCACTGCCGGTTTTCTGGTAGGCCTACAGCTCGACACAGCGCAACTCGGCCGCCACTTTGTGCTTTTCGAATTGGCACGACACACAGCTCAATCATAAAGCAAAAAGTGGCGGCCGAGTCGCGTTGAAGTCGTGCTGAAGTTGCGCTGAAGTCGTGCCGGCAATAGAAAAGAGGCATTGGTATTTGTGTGGTCACAGACAGACTGTACGCCCGGGACGTCTCTGAGAAGATGAGGCTGTTGTTGGCAAAGTGGAGAGACTTGAGAAAGAGAGCATCGGAGAAGGGAGAGAGAGAGAAATAGAAAGAGTGACAGATAGGCTGAGAGAGAGAAGGGAAAAAGACTGAGAGCTATAGATAAGAGAATAAGGTATGAGGCAGTGCCGGCTGTTGGCAAAGTGGAGAGACTTGAGAAAGAGAGCATCGGAGAAGAGAGAGAGAGAGAAATAGAAAGAGTGACAGATAGGCAGAGAGAGAGAAGGGAAAAAGACTGAGAGCTATAGATAAGAGAATAAGGTATGAGGCAGTGCCGGCTGTTGGCAAAGTGGAGAGACTTGAGAAAGAGAGCATCAGAGAAGGGAGAGAGAGAGAAATAGAAAGAGTGACAGATAAGCAGAGAGAGTAGACAAGATGGGACAAGGGGACAAGAGAGCTATGGATAAGGAAGAGAGAGACAGACAGATCAATAGATAGTGTCACGAAAAAGGGAGCAACAGAAATGCTGAGAGAGGAGAGCAACAGATAGACAGAGAGACGGTAAAAAGAAAGGGAGCAATGGAAAAGGGAGAGAGAGAGAGAGACAGATTGACAGAGATACAGGGAGACAGGGAGAGGTCATCCAGCATGCCACCCTTCCCTTATCATCTTTAGAGTAACTTTTACAGCTGCACTTAGTGTACATTATCTCCCAAACGGTTCCCCACAATCTCATACACTCCAGAGATGATTACAGTGCAATCACCACTGACAGACAGACAGACAGACAGACAGACAGACAGACAGACAGACAGACAGACAGACAGACAGACAGGCAGGCAGGCAGACAGGCAGGCAGACAGGCAGGAAAGACAGACAGGCAGGAAGACAGGCAGACAGACAGGCAAGCAGACCGACAGGCATGCAGACAGGTAGGCAGACAGGCACACAGACAGACAGACAGGAAGACAGACAGGCAGACAAGCAGGTACACAGGCAGGCAGGCAGGTACACAGGCAGGCAGACAGACACGTATGCAGGTAGGCAGGCACACAGGCGGACGGGCAGGCAGGTACACAGGCAGGCAGGCTGGTAGACACACAGACACATGGGCAGACAGACAGACAGGCAGCCAGACAGGCATGCAGACAGGCAGACACACAGGCAGGCTGGCAGACAGACAGACAAGCAGGCAGGCACACAGACAGGCACACAGGCGGGCCGGCAGGCAGGCACACAGGCAGGGCAGGCAGGCAGGCACACAGACAGGCACACAGGCGGGCCGGCAGGCAGCCACACGGGCAGGCAGGCAGACAGACACGTATGCAGGTAGGCAGGCACACAGGCGGACGGGCAGGCAGGCAGGCACATGGGCAGGCAGGCACAAAGGCAGGTACACAGGCAGGCCGGCAAGCATGCAGACACGCAGGCAGGTAGGCAGGTAAGCAGGTACACAGGCAGGCAGGCAGGCTGACAGGCAGGCAGGCAGGCATGCAGGCACACAGGCAGAGTACTATGAGCCTGGCTATCAGCCCGATTCTCATTCTCGGCTGAAAACCCCCCTTACAACAATCAGTGGAACATTACCCCGCAAACATCGCAAGCGATTGTCGGGCAAGATTTCCTCATCGTGACCAACGTTCTAACATAGAATTTTGCTGGTTCCAAGAGACGCAGATTGCATATCGTAGATATCAAACACTGTTTGATATTTACGACTAGAAATAGAACGTCAGGCATTGTCTCTGTGTTTACGATCAGGGATAAGATTGACAGTTGCGATTCCCTTTATGAGTGACACAAAATCACGAGTTAAGTGTAGTTTGAGCCGAGCTTAAGTGTGTGTTTAGTTCAGACATGTATTCCCCCAGTTCATGAGTATGTATCTGTGGAGGAAAGTGAAGCAATGTTGCCAGATTGGGTTGTTTCCCACCCAATTGGGCTGCTTAGGATGGCCTTGTGCGGGTAAAAATGTTATTTAGCAGAAAAACCCGCCCAATTTTTGCCATAGAAATCAATAGAATCGGGCGGGATTTTGTGCTTCTAGTCGGGTTGTGAGCATTTTTTGGGCTGGAAATCATCAGCCTCATCTGGCAACCCTGAAGTGAAGGGAGTGGAGCTACAGTAGGCTAAATATGTGTGCTGGAGTATGAAATTGTGGGGGACTTCTGGAGACAAGTGCAGCGATGATGATTACTGGGACGCCGCCACTGACAGACAGACAGAAAGCCTAATCGGCAGTGTGTAGGCCTACCCTGCATTCGGCACCTCCACACACCACAGACTGCATGAAATGGCTGGAAGGGTGGAGAAATAGGACCCGGGTACGTTCGACTTAAAGGAGCCCCTCATAACTATAATTTACATTTCTGAAAATAGGGGCCCACGAAGGTGCAGGGCCCACCAGGAAACACCCGGTATGCCAGATGGCTAGTCCAGCCCTGCAGACCGCATGAAATGGCTGAATACATGTCTGAGTCAAACGCACACTTATTGTTGCTGTAGCACCAAGCTGAAGCACTTCGTTTTCATGTCTTTTACTTGTAAGGCCTGCTCCACACTAGAGTGGGGCGGAACAGTACGGCAGCGAGACGGACGATTGAGGTCTTTCTGCTTAATTTCACGCGGTGTGTTCTACTCGGCCTTTCACACCGACAGCGTCGGCGAGCACGGCCAGTCCTCTTAAAAATGCCCCCCACAGCCAAAGCTAGTGTGCTACTTTGGCATTCATGAATGGGTCACTGCCGGTCGCTGCCATCCAAAATTCGCTCGAGTTCTATTTTCCAAATGCAGCACGGAGCGGAGCCGGCTCCTGTGACGCCACTGCCCAACTACCGCCAGTTGGTGTGGAAGGACAGATATGTTTCCATGTATTTTCGCCAACGCCGGTAAAAATCGCATCTCACGACCCTTCACCGCCTTGGTGTGAAGCCGCCCTTATGGCGAAGTTGTTGAGACACATTTATTGTACAGTACTCCCGTGACTTGCTCCTTCACAGAGACAGCTAGGGTCAAATCAATCAACACACCTCGTGGCAAAGAGCAGCGCTTTCTTTCAGCTTACAGCAGTGGTCTCCAATTATTTTTCTCCAAGGACCAAATTATGTAGAGCAAGTGAGGTTGCGGGACAAACCAACGCTCCAACCCACTGAGAAACAAGTTAGATGTCTGGACAGAAAACAGATTTTAGCTTTTCCATTTTCACTGCTTGTCAATGTCTGTTATGATACTGTTAACTGCTAGCTCTCTGTGAATGCTTTGGAGTGATATGACTGTGAAGTTTTAGTGATGGAAAATCACACACATTTATGTTTTCATGTCTTCTGGCCTAATGGCGGGCCAAATGTTTGCCAGGCCGGATTTGGCCCCCGTGCCTTTCTTTGGAGACCAAGGGCTCAGAGTATCTAACAGAAATGTTTGTCAGTGTGCTTTTCGTGTGGGTCTTCATTGTATGACCTTTGACTTCCAGAGACAGCATGAAATACTATACAGGAGGAGTGCAGTATCAAATGACTAAACTCACTATCACTGTTTACTCTATCACGACCTCTGATATAACCAACAGTACACAGCAAGAAGATATGCACATATTTGAAACAGTTAGATCGACCTTCCTTACATGAAAATAAGTAGATGCTGCCCAGATTAGACTATAAAACTCTTGAAATATAGTTTACGATAGCCAGGCTAAGCTAGCATGCTATATGTATGACATCCATTATTCTTCTGTTTCAGACATGTAAAAGTGGCATTGCTAAAGCAGCGTTCTCCTTCAGAATTAGCATGCTAGCTTAATTCTTAAAGTTTCTTTTGTTTCAGACATGTAAAAGTTTTTATCTTTTACCTGACATGTTTCGATGGTGGACAGTGGAATTTAAAGAACGTCACACATCAACATCCTTGTGACCCTCTGATGAAGACGGAAGTCTCACCGTCGAAACAGGTCAGGTAAAAGAACTTAAAGAATGAAGCTAGCATG
>NC_085864.1:48924552-48942052 GCF_034702125.1 Engraulis encrasicolus
TGTATTGTGTTGACTCGTGCTGCAGCCTATTGACAGGGCCTCTAAAATCTATGAGAGTCAATACTATCTGTGTGTGTGTGTGTGTGTGTGTGTGTGTGTGTGTGTGTGTGTGTGTGTGTGTGTGTGTGTGTGTGTGTGTGTGCGTGCGTGCGTGCGTGCGTGCGTGCGTGCGTGCGTGTGTGTGTGTGTATGTGTTGACTCCGCCAAACAGTCTGCCAAAAGCCAAGAGGAACACTTGCCCATGGAGGCTGGGAGATGGTCTGACCTTACTCTGCCATTTAAATTACTTGGAGTTCCGAATTCAAATTGAAATTGCTAATGTCAATAGCATGACTGTTATGATATAGTGTTTTAAAGCATACAAATAACAAGTCAAATTGTGAACAGTGTTACCTTAACCATTCAGTAACGGACTCCACAGGTGAGTTCTGCGTCACCACTCTCAACTGCTTGCTCATTGGCAGACCTGTGAGCGAACCGATTTAGGAGGGTTTTGCCAGACTATGTCCAGAGCCAAAACCTTTGGGTGGAAGTACATTGGATGGCATTGCCAGGATTGGTACCACCCTGCTACCAGGAGCAATTTGAGCTTAATAGACCAGTTCAGTCAATTTCAATATGCTGTTGTATTGCTTACTCTACATTTGACTTGTCAGTCCCCAGTGATACCACATTTTTCGGCTAAGCCCTTTCCGCGATATGAGTTATTCTAATGGGGGCAGCGTTTGTTTACATTTAAAAAAAAATGTAATGTAGGCCTACTCCAAATATTTTACCAAAAGGTATCGCTGTTTGCTAGTTGTCTGCTGATGTTGTATAACCTTTCGGATGTTTTTGGGAATAAATAAAAATGTTTTTTTGAAATGTAAACAAAGCACTGCCCCCATTACAATGACCAAGATCTCGGAAAAGGCTGAAGAAGAAAGAAAAAAAACTCAGGTACTGACAAGTCCAGGTTAGTGTGAGCATTACAACTGCATGTTGAAATTGACTGAACTGGTCCTTTAAGTATCTTGCTCAAGGACACATCGATGGGGTCAAGCAGAGAGGAGCTAAAACCTGCAACCTTCCGGGTGCAGAACAGACTCCTCTACAGTACTACCTGAGCCACCATGGAAAACCAAATGCAAAGCATTGCACAGCACAGATTTAGCACCAAATCAGTGGCACGTCTCTCTTGAGTCTCTCTCTCTCTCTCTCTCTCTCTCTCTCTCTCTCTCTCTCGTTCTCTCTCGTTCTTTCTTTCTTCTATTCATTCTTTTTTTCTATCTCTTTCTCACCCTCTTTCACCCTCTCACCCTCTCTCTCTCTCTCTCTCTCTCTCTCTCTCTCTCTCTCTCTCTCTCTCTCTCTCTCTCCCTCTCTCCCCCAGTGCAACTCTGGGTTAATCATTAACGTGTCTAGATTGGCCTCCACTTGTACTTTAGACCGCTTCGCCTGCTGATGAACTCTTGTCCAAACAGCCGTTTGATATAATATTGGGAGAAGGCAAGCCCATACCACACACACGCTCATGAAGGTCCACAGTGCAAGTGCACTGCACCCTGGGTACAGGACCGTATTGACAGAGAAGCCGACAAGGGGGGACAAAGGGGTCAGCTGTCCTGGGCCCGGGGAGATGGGGGGCCCCATAATTGGGCTCTCATTATATTGAACGTATTTGGTGGGAGGCCCTTTCAGATTACTTTGTCCTGGGCCCAGCCAAAGCTGTCAGTGGCCCTGCGTACTGAGACACTGCTGTGCCCCCGGACACTACACCTCGCAGATGCCCCCTTTACGAACAATATTTGTTAAGTTTGTGTCATGTGGTGCCCCTTGACTGGCTGTAAATGGTTGCTGCCCCATGGTGACCCTTAAGCGGCGTACACACACATTGCTAGCTTCTCGCTTGCTTGCCTACTCGCCACTCTTTTATGGAATGTTCGCTGACAGTTCCCGCGGCTTTAACTGCCATTGAACAGGCGAGAAGTACCGAACTCTGCGTTCCAATAATACTCGCTTACTCGCCTGGCTCGAAGTTAAAATATTTTCATTTCGGGATCCGCCCACATCGCATCGCTTGTACAGTACTCGCCTACTCGCCTGCTCGTCTCGTTGGAACACATTGACATTCTATTGAGTTCATTCGTAACTAGCAGCGACGTGTGTGTACGGCCCTTATGGATAATCCGGCCCTGCCTGGGTCTGCACACGGCAGCCTACGCAGTACAAGGGGCCGCTGACAGCCTGGACAACCCCCTGGAGGTCACCTCCCTTCTCTGTACACACAATGTGATGAGGACCCAATTCGGGGCCGCCTCTCTCCCTGGGCCCGGGACTACTGACTGACCCATAGGCCACCCTATCCCCCTAGCGACGGGCCCACCTAGTGTAATGAGTAACGGGATACAGGCCTATAAGTTGTGAAGGGTGAAGCGATATGGACTATATAAAGTACTGTTTCTCAACGGGGGTGATAGAGCTCCCCAGATGACTTTGTCCCTGGCACAGGCAAAGCTGTCTGCAGCCGTGCCTACTGAACCTATGAGCGAGCCTACAGGGGCTTTTACATTAGAGGGCATGTGTCATGTTAGCCTGGTTTTACTTCGTAAGTCATTTTAGGTCTGGGTTCTCAGTGCCCTGGAGCACTTGGGCGGGAGGAAAGGAGTGAGCTCAGCTCTGGTTTGAAATGAGCTCTGACCAATCGCTGACAGTTGACGTCCATGTCGAATGTTATTATGCTCCCAAGTGCGTTCTCTTATTGGCCGGTAACACAGGTCATCTGAAAACCGACTGAAAACCCTCCCCAGAGAAGCGTCATCAGAGCATTCGTGGATTACGAAGTAATTAAAAATGAATGGTCTGGCCTGTCAGACTAGTGTCATGTGTCCATATTGCAGGAAGATGTTGTGCACCGAGAGAGAAAAAAGACCTACTATCTCATTTATTTACAAAAAAAAACATCTTTAAAAGACATACAAAATGTCATTCAGAGAGAGAGAAAGAGAAAGAACGAGAGGGGGAGAGAGAGAAGAGAAGAGAAGAGAAGAGAGAGAGAGAGAGAGAGAGACAGAGAAGAGGAGAGAAGAGAAAGAGAAAATGAGATAATAAAATAGAAGAGAGGAAAAGAGAAGAGACAAGAAAAGAAAATAGCAGAAAATTAAACAAAAGTAGAGAAGAAAATAAGAGAATTAGAAGACAGGGAGAAGAGAAGAGGAGAGAGATGAGAGAGAGAGCACCACAGGGGCTATTGTAGTGGGCTAGGTCTGTAAAGTTATTCTAACCGTATGCAAAAGATTGTGTTTGTCTTTGCTGCTGCTGCTGCTGTTGCTGCTGCTGCTGCTGCTCAGTGTTGCCAGGTTGGGCTGTTTCCCGCCCAATTGGGCTGCTTAGGATGGCCGTGAACGGGTAAAAATGGCATTTTCCAGGAAAACCCGCCCAATTTTGCCCATAGAAATCAATATCATTGGGCGGGATTTAGTGCTTCTAGGTGGGTTTTGAGCATTTTTTTGGGCTGGAAATCATCAGCCTCATCTGGCAACCCTGCTGCTGCTGGTGTTGTGGGAGGACAGTAGTGTACTGTAGTGTGCAGAGGTGGCGGGAAGAGAGATAGAACAGAACAGAGAGGTTCAAAGGTGACACTTGTCGCTGATTTGCATGGCGCTTACCAGATGGGGCGGTGAGGTGTGAATATGTGTGTGGGTGTGTGTGGTCGTGTGTGTGTGTGTGTGTGTGTGTGTGTGTGTGTGTGTGTGTGTGTGTGTGTGTGTGTGTGTGTGTGTGTGTGTGTGTGTGTGTGTGTGAGTGTGTGTGTGTGTGTGTGTGTGTGTGTGTGTGTGTGTGTGTGTGTGTGTGGCGGTTGGGTGGCGGGGGGTTGGTTTGGGGATTAGGGGGAGTGGCATTGTTGGCCTGGCTGTGGCCGTGATTGCGCAACAGCGAGATTGCAGACGTACGTGGCGTCATGGAAACCGGTTTGGTGTCTCTTGAACATGCACAAGCTGGTGGTGCCCTGCCTGCCTGTAACAACAACAGCCACTGAAGAACGGAGCAAAGGTGTTTAAGAAGTAGGGCTCTCCACCACTAAAGTACGGAGCAAAGAAGTAGGACTCTTTACCACCAAAGTGTGTTTTAGAAGTGATAACAACGGCCACTAAAGTATGGAGCAAAGTGTGTTGAAGAAGTAGGGCTCTTTGCCACTAAAGTATGGAGCAAAGTGTGTTTAAGAAGTAGGTCTCTACTAAAGTATGGAGCAAAGTGTCTTTAAGAAGTAGGGCTCTTTGCCACTAAAGTATGGAGCAAAGTGTCTTTAAGAAGTAGGGCTCTCCACCACTAAAGTACGGAGGAAAGTGTGTTTAAGAAGTAGGTCTCTCCACCACTAAAGTACGGAGCAAAGTGTGTTGAAGAAGTAGAGTTCATGCCACTAAAGTATGGAGCAAAGGTGTAGGAAGTAGGGCTCTTTCCCACTAAAGTATGGAGCAAAGGTGTTTAAGAAGTAGGGCTCTTTGCCACTAAAGTATGGAGCAAAGTGTCTTTAAGAAGTAGGGCTCTTTGCCACTAAAGTACGGAGCAAAGGTGTTTAAGAAGTAGGGCTCTTTGCCACTAAAGTATGGAGCAAAGTGTGTTTAAGAAGTAGGTCTCTTTATGAATTGTTATTGTCCACAGATGTGGAAACATGTCTTCAGTTTCACCATTTTAAATGAAGACACATTGGACAGGTGATACATTACACATTTAAAGTGGAGGCATTAGACATTTAAGACAGACACTGCGAAGGAAAGAAAGAAAGAAAGAAAGAAAGAAAGAAAGAAAGAAAGAAAGAAAGAAAGAAAGAAAGAATATTTCTATGAATATGTTCATTCACCCATGTGTTACAATAAATGTTACTTACAAAAACAAAAAAGAAATGTCAAGTTGCTGACAACTTAACTGCTCTAAGTTACTCTGTAAATACAGTCATTCATGTGGTAGACTAGAGGGTTAAGGATAAAAAGAGCAAACAAATGGCGGAGAGCTGCGATTGCTCAATCTCTTCGCTTGAGAAATGAAATGAAAGCAAAGTGTGTGGTTTAGCATTCATTCTTCCTCCGTCGCCGTTGGCAAACACACACACACACACACCGCCTTTTCCTGATAGAGCAGGTCTTGCTAGAGCATGCTCAAACCCAGCATGCTGGAATCTGCACAAGGAGCAGTGCAGACTTGCAGAAGTGTGTGTGTGTGTGCGTGCGTGTGTGTGTGTGTGTGTGTGTGTGTGTGTGTGTGTGTGTGTGTGTGTGTGTGTGTGTGTGCGTGTGTGCGTGTGTGCGTGTGTGCGTGCGTGCGTGCATGCGTGCGTGCGTGTGTGTGTGTGTGTGTGTGTGTGTGTGTGTGTGTGTGTGCATGTGCGCGTGTGTGTGTGTGTGTGTGTGTGTCTGTGTGTGTGTGTGTGCGTGCATGTGTAGGGTTGTTCTATTGGTGTTCTTGACAAAATTAAAAGTAAAAGTAAAAAAAACGTCTTCATTTCTTCACTAGTGATTTCCCACTTGTACTTTGTGTTGGCAAGAAGAATATGCATGTGTATGTGGGAGTATGTGTGTGGGAGTATGCGTGTCTATGTGTGTGTGTGCTTGTCTTTTTGGGAGTGTGTGTGTGCTTGTCTATTTGGGAGTGTGTCTGTGCGTGTCTTTTTGGAAGTGTGTGTGCGTGTCTTTTTCGGTAGTGTATCTGTGTCTATGTCTGTGTGTGGGAGTGAGTGCAGCGTAGTGTAGTGTAGTCTAGTAGTACTGTAGTAGTGGTGTGTTCTGTTCTCGGTGGGCGTGAGTGTCTACGGTATGTGTATGCGTATGTGCGCGTCTGTGTGTGTATGTGCCTGCGTCACGTCTCCTGGTCCAACCCCCTTCCAGTCCCAGCCCAAGTTCCAGCTACAGCCCCAGGCTACCCCCAGGCCTCTGCACTCCTCTCCTCTCCTCTCCACTCCACTCTGCCTCTCCTCTCCTCTCCACTCCACTCTGCTCTGCCTCTCCTCTCCCTCTCTGCTCTGCCTTTCCTCTAATCTCGCTCTGTCTCTCCTCTCGCTCTGTCTCTCCTCTCCTCTCCTCTCCTCTCCTCTCCTCTCCTCTCCTCTCCTCTCCTCTCATGTCTTCTCTTCTCTCCTTACCCTCTCCCCCTCCTCTCCTCTCCTCTCCTCTCCACTCCTCCTCTCCCTCTCCACTCCTCTCCCTCTCCGCTCTCCCTCTCCTCTCCTCTGCCTCTCCTCTCCTCTGCCTCTCCGTTCCTCTCCACTCCTCTCCCTCTCCGCTCTGCCTCTCCTCTCCTCTCCCTCTCTCCCTTCTCCTCTCCTCTCCTCTCCTCTCCTCTCCTCTCCTCTCCTCTCTTCTCCTCTCCCTCTCACTCTGCCTCTCCGCTCTCCGCTCTGCCTCTCCTCTGTGCTGTGGAGAGGAATGCGCCAGCCAGTGAATGTGGCTATAAAAGGCAAGCACTTCCACTCTGGGGATTGACGTCAGCCGCCAGCTATTCGCCTCTTCCTGGCCTAAACCCCCAGGCCCCCAGGCCTCCAGGACACAGCGGCTCTTTCTCAAAACCTAGTGCAGTGCACTTCCAAGTGTATCAGCCTAATTAGTCACGCCCAGTCATTGGATATTCCGTAGAGTTCACCAAAGAGTATCCAATCACTGGGCATGAGTAATTAGGCTGATACACTTGGAAGTGCACTGTCCTAGGTTTTGAGAAAGGCCCAGCCTCACAGCCTCACAGGCAGCAGCAGCTCCAGCTCCAGCACAGCACAGCACAGCCAGGGACAGAGAGCCAGAGTCGGCTCAAGCAGATACAGACACAGCTACAGTGTTATTTCTTTCTTTCTTTCTTTCTTTCTTTCTTTCTTTCTTTCTTTCTTTCTTTCTTTCTTTCTTTCTTTCTTTCTTTCTTTCTTTCTTTCTTTCTTTCTTTCTTTCTTTCTTTCTTTCTTTCTTCTGTTCATTCTGTCTTTCTCTCTCTTTCTCACCTTCTCTCTCTCTCTCTCTCTCTCTCTCTCTCTCTCTCTCTCTCTCTCTCTCTCTCTCTCTCGCAGCTCCAGCGGCTTGAGCTAGTTCCAGCATTCAACAGGAAAAGGCAAAAAAGACTCCTGAGGCCTACAGCCTCCTGCTTTTCTTTGTTTCTTTCTTTCCTTTTCTCTTCATTTCTTTATTTCTTTATTTATCTCTCTCTCTCTCTCTCTCTCTCTCTCTCTCTCTCTCTCTCTCTCTCTCTCTTTCTCTCTAGATTTATGCACTCATTTTTCATTTCCATCATTTCTCTACTCCAATATTTTCTTTCTCCGTTCCCCTTCTCCTATCCTATCCTCTCTCTCTCTCTCTCCTCTCCCCCTCTCCTCTCCTCTATTCTCCTCTCCTCTCCTCTCCTCTCCTCTCCTCTATTCTCCTCTCCTCTCCTCTCTCCCCCACGTGTCTCCTCCCCTCTCCTCTCCTCTCCTCTCCTCTCCTCTATTCTCCTCCCCTCTCCTCTCCTCTTCCTCTCCTCTCCTCTCCACTCTACTCCTCTCCTCCTCTCCTCTCCTCTCCTCTCCTCTCCTCTCCTCTCCTCTCTTCTCCTCTCCTCTCCTCTCTCCTCTCCTCTCCTCTCATTCCTCTCCTCTCCTCTCCTCTCCTCTCCTCTCCTCTCCTCTCATTCCTCTCCTCTCCTCTCCTCTCCTCTCATCTCTCCTCTCCTCTCTCTCCTCTCTCCTCTCCTCTCCTCTCTCCTCTCCTCTCCTCTCTCCTCTCTCCTCTCCCCCTCTCCTATCCTCTCCTCTCCTCTCCTCTCTCCTCTCCTCTCCTCTCTCTCTCTCTCTCCTCTCCTCTCCCCCCTCTCCTCTCCTCTCATTCCTCTCCTCTCCTCTCTCTCTCTCCTCTCCTCTCCCCTCCTCTCCTCTCCTCTCCCCTCTCCTCTCATTCCTCTCTGCCAACTCCAGACCATGACCTGTGGCTCTGGATACGTGTGTGCTGACATCATGCTGTGAATGAATGATTTTTATTAACTGGTATCGGGACAAAAACAGCAACAGAGAGGCAGACATTCTCCTCCTCTTCTCCCCTCTCTCCTACACTGCTACAGAATGAATGCCTTTTTTATTAACTATTGGGATGTTATCTTTCACACACCGCGCTCTTCCGTCTTGTTGGTGCGTCTCTGAAGTAATCTAGTAGTAGGGAATGGATCGCACTCAATTTTTCTTCTTTCTTGTGGTTTTATTTTATTTTAATAAATAAATAAATAAATAAAATAAAACCACAAGAAAGAAGAAAAATTGAGTGCGATCCATTAACTATTAGGACAAAAACAGCATCAGAGACTCAGACAATTTTCCACCTCCACCTCCCTGTCAATGCGCTGCGAGGAACGTTTGTGTCCTTAAAAAGGCCACACTGACAGACATAAAAACAACAGCTACTGCAACAGCAGTCAGAGAAAGGTGAATCAGATATTTACTTGCACACACACATAGCACGGAATTTGTCTGTTTGTTTGTGGGAGTTCATTTCTTGAGTTGTTTGTCAGCTTGTTCTATACTGTTCTATACAGTTCACATATAATAAGCATATTATACAGTACGCTGCACAACATCATCATAATACACAATATACAACACAATGTAATACATTTAATGACTATGAATTAAAGAAAACTAGGTGGACTCCTGTTGTGAAACTGAGAAAAAGATATACATTACGTAAGGTACCTAGTATTGTCGATATTATGCAAAGCTAATAGTCAGACATTGAACATTTGAACATTTATTTTGCATTGAACCTAATCGACATTTGTATGTAGGCTACTGTAGACTACATCAGATGCCATTTTTTTTTAAATACAAAAGATTTGAATGGACAGTGTGCTGGGAATGTACAGTGCAGTACAATTACGTCTTAACGTGAAAAGAATCCACACCTGCACATTCACAAAGTTCACACAAAGAATAAACAAAAGAAGTAGGTTGTGTTTTCCAGTTCCAAGTTTCAAGTTCTAGGAATTCTAGGAATTCTCTTCTAGGAACTCTGCTAGATTTCACAAGCGCTAGCTCACATCATGTTGGCAGATTCCTATTAAAGTCCTGGCTCTGCTCTGCTCTGCTCTCTATTGCCTGTGAAACCCAGTATCCATCAAGAACAATAAACGGGGCTGGCCTGGCCATCTGGCATAGCGGGCATTTTCTGGTGGGCCCTGCTCCCTCGTGGGCCCCTATTTTCAGAAATTTAAATGTTTTGTTTTTTACATTTCTGAAAATTGGGGCCCACAAGGGTGCAGGGCTCACCGAATGTAAAAAAAAAACAAAAAACAAAAAAAAACATTTGTATTTCTGAAAATAGGGGCCCATGAGGGTGCAGGGCCCACCGATGAGTCCGTTCTCTGCACTGCTATTCATGAGGGGCCCCTTTAAGGCATAAGTGCCCGGGTCCTATTTCTCCCCCAGTCCAGCCCTGACAATAAAGATCATAATGTCTCATAATCCTTAAAATAGTAATGTATGACATCATTCATAACCTGCTGTGAGGTCATTCTAGGCTTTAAATCTTAACAGCATGAACTATCAAATATGGAATTTGGAATTTGAAACACCAAAAAAGGTTCTTTAACCACTTTGGTAATGCGACTACCAGTATTGTGTGGCATCACTGTTTAGTCTAAAAGTGGTGCATGGTCATATATGCAATACAAAACATGTCAGATCTGACATGACAGAAAACATTTTTCAGACTGTTTTTACGCTTTCCTTAATTTCCCCCTCGGATCAATAAATGATACTCTACTACTCTATCCGTGGCCACTGTATGTTTGCAAAGATTTTCATTCATTCAGGGCATCTTATTCGAAGACTTCAGCTGTAAGCGTTCAGCTTGTTTACAAGGGTGCAGATGTCAGATTCAACACAGGTGTTTGTTTACTTGGTCCATTATGTCACTCTTGACCAGTCCTTTGTATTGGGAACCAGACAAAACAGGCAGGCTACATCCTTTGAGGAAAGCCACATGCTACATCTACACACACACACACACACACACACACACACACACACACACACACACACACACACACACACACACACACACACACACACACACACACACACACACACACACACACACACACACACACACACACAAACACACACACACACACACCTGGTAGACTATAATTCAGAGTGCAAACTTCAGGGATTGAGGTGTATTTGACTTGTTGTATGCATGGCACTGTCGAACCAAAGACCAGCTCCAATACAGAGATGTGTATTTGTAAGTCCTTTGTATTGGGAAGCAGACAAACCAGGCAGACTACATCCTTATTTCGAGGAAAGCCCCCATACCTTCACCAGAAGTGTTGGCTCACTTCCTAGATGCGGAAGACCCTTTTAAGGCCTCCTAGGGTTTTACTCTTGATTATTACTTGAAGGCTGTAACTAACTGAAAGCGTTTCTATTATCGTTAACTTTTTGTTTTGCCTTACAGTTTTTTTCAATTGCTAACAAGCTTTTGTCCAAACCTCAGCGACATTTGCAAAATTCTTAATACAGTTAGACACATTACATGCCTTTTTCACACAATTAACAGTCAATGAATGCATTTCTTTGTGTATATTTAAAGGGGTATGCCACTATTTTGGGGCTTAATACAGTTAAAATCGTTGGCCAGGGTTTATAAAGGTGGTGAAGTGTCTTATTTTTCATGTAAGCCGTTGTCTTGCTTTAAGGCAAGTTAAAAGAGGTAGCATGTCGCTAAGCTAGTGAAAGTGAATGCATCCATGTAGCATGCTACAATGCTACACGGATCCATTGACTTTCACTAGCTTAGCTACATATTCCCTCTTTTAACCTGTCTTAAAGCAAGACAACGCTTAACATGGGAAATAAGACACTTTACCACCTTTATAAACCCTGGCCAACGATTTTAACTGTATTAAGCCAGAAAATAGTGGCATACCCCTTTAACAGTGTGTGCTTTTGAGAAGAAAATGAACTGTTTGGCCAATTGTGCTTGGTAGGTGGTAGTCTGTGTTAAGAGTTTAGAAAGAGTATCCAAAGTATGGGTAAGAGCTTGTTAGCAATTGAAAAAAAAACTGTAATAACTTATCTGGAACCTACGGTAGAGGAGTGAGTCCTCTTAGCTCATCATTATGCCTTGAGTGCTCCACTTTAAATGTGAAAGTTTGTTGCACCTTTTGTGGTGGCATAGTCACTTAGCAGGAATCTGGAGGCAGAAGAGATACTAATCTTTCCTCTTGAATACTCCTCGAAGGTTGAGCTTGAATGAAAGTAAGTGCGTGCGTGCGTGCGTGCGTGCGTGCGTGCGTGCGTGCGTGCGTGCGTGCGTGCGTGCGTGCGTGCGTGCGTGTGTGTGTGTGTGTGTGTGTGTGTGTGTGTCTGTCTGTCTGTGTGTGTGTGTGTGTGTGGGTGTGTGTGCGTGTGTGTGATTTCACATTTTCATCCCAAGGAAATTAGTTTACATAATAGCTTAGCTGGAATCTGCAGGGGTGATATATGCCAGATAAAGAGAAAGACGCTTTCTAATGAAATTCATTGTCAACGTTTCTTCTATGAGAATTCAGTGCAATCAGTCTCCAAGGTTAAAAAACACAATGGCCTAGATATGAAAAGAGTAGAAGGGGGGAAACTTCTGTTCACAAACTCAGAAGATCATAACTCAACATGGTGTGCCATTGAGAAAAATATCTTCGAAAACAAATGACCAATTACAGTACATGCGCGTCAGCAAAGACAGGCAATTATTCGCTTTAGTACTGTATATCAGTACGTAATGCCAGGTTAGCTTTTGCATTCCCAATGGATGTCTGAGGTAAGCTTGTTCTGTGATGACCTTGCTATTTGGCCAACAGTAATGTTCCTGTTTGGTTTCGACAAAGGCGATCAGACTAACAGTGAAGTGAGCTAGTCAGTATAGCCGCTCAGTCCACGGAGAAGTAAAAGTGAAGTGATTGCTAGGTCACGACTGCGGAATGAACGGAACAATATAAATGCAGTCTTCTCAGTTCACCATAGCAACCAGGGGTAAATAAATAAACAAATGGAACTTTGATTATGTCCCTCTGACCTTTATCTTGTGTATGAACAGCGCAGAGCCATTCAAGTTAATACCGTTAATGATAAACAGCCATTATTCTAACCTCCACTGTTTTTTTCAAGGTAACACTGCCTGCAGATAATTTAACAGGCTGGTGGGTTTATCTAGCCTCCATAGGCCTACACTTTCCTTGATATGACATTACGGTAAAACTTTATTTTAGGGATACATCTATAAGCACTAATACATACAATATTAATGCCTGCATAAGTAACTTGTAAGGCATGTACTAAGCAAACGCTAAGACCTACTAGGTCCTTACTAAGGTTAAATTGGTAATAAATCATTTATTGTGCATGAACAAGACATTTGTGAATATATGCCTAACAAATGCTTGATTTTGCTTTGTACATGCCCTACAAGTTACTTATACAGGCACATTGTATTAGTGCTAATAGATGTATCCCTAAAATAAAGTGTACCGACATCACAATTATACCAAATTATCAATGAAACGGTAAACAACATTGTACTGTATACCTCATTGTTGAAAGCAACTAAGTTGTCATATCGACTCAATAGTCAAGCTAATACTATTGTGTTGGACTGTATCACAATGTTTTGTTGTTAAGGTTGGAGGAGGTGTCATGGTGCCATGTTAGGCTACAGTTAAGACTGAATAAAAGTGAAGTATATGGGTGGGAGACGTGACGCCTTGTTTTTTCGTAACATTGGTTAAAAACCTACAAAACGGTTATTTTCCTTTAAAAAAACAAATGTCAATGAAAGAAGATGTGGTACATTATGTTTCATATTACTCTTAGATGAGAAGAAACATTTTTGTTAAGATTTATGTAAAGGTTTATATGTCAAATTTCCTGCGGTGTGACTGTAACATTAATGAAACAATATATAATAATATATATATAAATTAACCAACAACATTTTGAATAATGTATGAAGCATTTGGCATCATTGCATAAATCTTAACTTTAGATTAAGATATGTGAATGTGGAAAAAACTCAAGACAGTAATATTAACTACAAGTTCAATTTCGTAACACAAATTGCGTCCTGTGGGGTGACATGTATGTCAATGTTTGTGAATGGGCAGCTGCAAGGCCAACTACAAGGGTCTTAAAGACTGGCTCCTAACCAGTCAGTACCTCAGTTATTGGAGAGTGCTGTGGAAGTTTAAGGTGACTCTTAACCTCTTAATATGTCTTCATATTGCAATCTTTCTGTCACGCAATGCTTAGGTTCATTTTATGGTGTCCTGTGGTGTGACTGCTCTTATAGGAGGAAAAAAAAGTTTTTTTATTAATGAAAACACATATTAAGATTAAACACAATATCATTATCAAGTTAGCATGAGCTCAGATGTCAGTCATGTATACAAAAGGATTAAAATTGCCATAATGCAGTGAATTCCCTGACCACTATGTGCTTTATTTTTTTCGATTTTTTTCCAATTTTTATCCATCATTTTTTTCAGGAATTTGACAAACTTTTCTTTTTTTTTGCGTTACGCCCTTAAACGTCAACCACCCACATATAAATATATGCCTTGTATTGTGTTTAGTAAAGTGTTATTACACAATGTCCTCGTGAGCCCCTTGCACGTGTCCCTTCTTCCTCTTTTCTGGCTGGTTACATGTGCGACATGTCCATTTGTCTTCTGCCTTTTCATGTGCCAGCTCGGCCAGGGCTGGACTGGTCAGCTGGCATACAGGGCATTTTCTCATGGGCACACAGCCATCAGAGGCCAATGCTTTCCTTCTTTCTTTGGTTTTGGTTTCAAGTGCCTCTTTTCCTATGCCGTTTTTCTGGTAGGCCTACAGCTCAACACAGCACCACTCTTTGCTTTACGATATAGCTGTGTCGTGCCTATTCAAAAAGCAAAAAGTTGCGCTGTGTCAAGTTGTAGGCCTACCAGAAAACTGGCAGTGGAAAAGAGGCAACAGTTTCCCTTACAGACCAGCCTACAATTTAGATGGGGCGGCCCATCATTGCATAATTAGCAGTAGACTAAGCCCATCATGGGTGCATTTCTCAAAACCATAGCTTTTAACTGTGTTAGTTACTTTGTTGTTTACAATGCAATTTCCCATTGGCAACTACCCAAGTTGCTAACTAGCTAACAACTACGCTTTCGAGAAACACACCCCATAATTGCAGTATAGGGGTGGGGTGAGGGGCTGGACTTTTTCCAAAAATGCCTGGGCCGGTTTTCTGCAATGATGGAAAAAGGAGCCAATGTCGTGATAAATGGTTTTCTGTTCGGTTTTCTCCAAGAAGTGCAGTGCATGATGAAATTTTGCTTAGGGCCCCATAAAGGCTTGGGCCGGCCCTTGGTGAGAGGCTGGTCTATGGCAAAAATGCCGGGGCCGGTTTGCAGGTCCCAGTATAACCAGGGTTGCCAGATGAGGCTGATGATTTCCAGCCCAAAAAATGCTCAAAACCCGCCTGGAAGCACTAAATCCCGTCCAATTCTATTGATTTCTATGGGCAAAATTGGGCGGGTTTTCCTGCAAAATGCAATTTTTACCCACAGACTGCCATCCTAAGCAGCCCAATTGGGCGGGAAACAGCCCAATCAGGCAACACTGAGTCCAACCCTGAGCTCAGGCATCACCTGATGCAGCATAATTAAACCCACAATCACACATAGCGACAAAACAACAGCCTTGGTCTTGGGTAATCGGCCCAGCCCATGTTTTTTATTCCTGTTTTTTGACGCTGTGTTCTGCAAAAGAAATACCCGTCACATTTGTTTCACATCTCCATATTTAGGAAAGAATGCCACGCAATCATCAGGTTTAAGGAACCTGCTTTGGTACGAACACTGCTTGCCAGTTCAGTTCCGCTTTCAAGTTCCTCAAAAACATAAAGTCAGAGATGAAAAAACACATACATACATGACACGTACAACAGGGTGAACAGATGACACCAACACCAAATCTAGTGCTCTGGTTTCTTAGCAGTCTCCAGAAATCTCTACTGCAACCCTGCTCCATAGACAACCTGGCAGAGGGACTTTAAAGGTGCACTGTAGGGCCGTCAAAAGTAATCGATGCGGCAAAGGATCGCGATCCAGGGCATTGACAATTCAGCATCGATTCGGCCACAAGCCGGATCGATCCTGTGTATTAATAAATTTAAAATAATCATACCCGCACCTCCCATTTTGCCTCTCCTCCCTCCCTGTCTTTTCTTTCAATTTCGGTTGCGTGTGCATCACTACATCCAAAGGGTTGGTGCTGCCCACTCTCTCTCTCTCTTTCTCTCTCTCCACATGAATTTCATCAACCTCTAACCTATTCCATGTCTCGTTCTCCGACGTCTCCCAATACTCAACGTCTTTGAAAGCGTGACATTAAATCGGCATTGCGCGTCATACATATTTGAAACAAATAGGCTATGGGGACAGCACCGCTCGTGCTTATAAATCAACGTGGATCAATGACCATATTCATAGACCGTGCTCTCCACATTCATTTCACATAGGCCTACCTCTAACCTATTCCGTGTCTCGTTCTCCGTTCTCAATAATCATCGTCTTTGAAAGCGTGCCATTAAATCGGCATTGCACGTCATACACGTTTGAAACAAATAGGGGACAGCACCGCTCGTGCTTATAAATCGACGTGGATCAATGACCATATTCATAGACTGTGCCCTACATCTGCATGACATGCACCTATGATTGATAATGCAAAAAAGTTTCTGGAATCTTTGTCTTGGAGCACTTTTGTGTTCCCACCAATGTCAAAATCAAAGTTTCGCCCTTGGTGCCCATGCTTTTCAATGATGGGTGACATGTTTAATTTTCCCCGTTGTGAACAAATGGGATAACACGGCTTGGTTTCATTTTTAGAGTCAATCACACATGGAATAATTCGCAGGCGTTTTACTGCAATCTGGTTACTTTTCTTATAGCATCCATCTTAGGTCGAGAAACTGGCACCAAATATTTGCAAATTAAGATACCAACCTCCAGAAGAGACACTGAATAATAACACAAAGTAGCCTAGACCCATGCGTTTACAAAATATATATAGGCCTATTGTCCTTGATTTCCCTCGGGATTAATAAATGATAGCCTAAAACAGGTGATGCTGTTCATCACACGGTTCAGTTAAAACTCCCCACGCTCGTGTTTGCATTAGAACAAGAGCTAAAATGCCACTTACGCCCCTCTGGCTCTAAGCCCTCGAAATGTAACCTCTAGCGCAGCTTTGCCGGTAGGAGGGGGGCGAGGCTAACGAATGGCTGAAGTCAGGTCAGGTGTCTTGGTGTCTATACTCATGAACGGCGTGACGTTTTCCATGTGCGTTACGCCCATTTATGGGGGAAAACAACACATGCAAGTTAATTGGTGATGTTGGGGATTAATAAACGAAAGATGCGGACCTGTAGACTAGCGTTGTTCACGCGCAACATGCCGAAAACGTGTTGCGTTGCCGGTTGTTCAAATAATATAGCTAAACAGCCGTGGCTGAAGCATGGAATGTATTCATTTAGGCTAGCCAATGTAGCATGTAAGTCAATGAGACATTCGGTTTGTTTTCACCCATAAAGGGGCGTAACGCAAATTTAAGAGCAAAGTACCCGGATGACCGTTCATGAGTATAACCTACTGGTCGCGACGTGAAGGCATGCGGCAGTCAAATATTTGTTTGCATGGATCTACATTGATTATATCAAACAAGCTTCGTTGAAATAAGACAACTTAAGGTAAGGCAATAATGGGTTAAGCGCCAAGGTAGACTTTGTGGGTTTTTTTGTATTATGCGTTGTTCCGCCATGAATCATTTTTAACGCATTGGTGCAGCAACCAACTTTGGCAAATCGCATTGAACTAACAAGCTCGTGAAATGCACTTATGTGGTGGTTAGCCCTGCGCAGTGGCTATTCAGCAGATAGGCTATTCTGGGCCAGTGTGTAGGCTATATCGCCAGTAGGTTGCCGATTTCAGGACATAGTCAAGTAGGGCCCAAGTTATTTGACAACTGTTCAGTTCCTCCCTCCCGACCCCTAAACATTTTACCTAGCTGCTCCCGAAAAAATGCCCCTTTCGTGGCATGCAGCATCTAAAGTTTGACCATCCTTCATCACATTAATTGAATAGCCAATATGCACGCAGTGATCCCCGGCCGTTTCCACATGTCTCCCCAAGTTTCACCCTTGCCAACGCGGAACCATAGCCTATCGACGAGAAGGCTGGCAGTTTAAAAATGAATCTGTTTCGGACAAGGATGGGGCCGCACGTCTTGGTCGTGACAGTTATCTTGGATATGGAGGAGGTATAGAATGTGTTAGTAATCTATGGGAGGAGGGCATTGAGGTCGATTTGGATAAGGTGGTTGACAAACGAATTACTGTTGGCTGCGGTTGCGCCCACTCAGTCGCCTCTTTCTTTTTCTTTAATTGCACATTACAATAATATTAATGTTTGAGCTCAGCCCTAGTGGGGTGCGAATGTTGTGAACAAT
>NC_085864.1:48949552-48957052 GCF_034702125.1 Engraulis encrasicolus
GGGTTTAGTGCAGAAATTGCAGTGTGCTTGTGTGTGTGTGTGTGTGTGTGTGTGTGTGTGTGTGTGTGTGTGTGTGTGTGTGTGTGTGTGTGTGTGTGTGTGTGTGTGTGTGTGTGTGTGTGTGTGTGTGTGTGTGTGTGCATGTGCATGTGTTGAGTTAGTGCAGGTTGAAAGTTCAGTCACAGATGTAGTAGTGCAGGTGGAATGTTCAGCTATGTTCAGCTATGTTCAGCTATGCTCAGCTATGCTCAGCTCTATTCAGCTATGTCCAATGGCCTGGTACAAATATCCTGAATTTAATTCAGCTACAGTACTGTATGTTTAGTGGCTTACAAGAATAACAGTAAATAATAGTAAATAAACAAATGTAAATACATTTATGTTCAACTATGTTCAATGGCCTTCTGGAATGAATACACACAGGTTTTCTTCAGCTATGTCCAGTTGCTTGCTAAAGTAACATGTGAAAATATCCCAAAATGTATTCCACTGTGGTCAGTGGCCTGAGGAATAATAATATTATGAGCTATGTTTTGCTACATCCAATGGCCTGCTAAAGTAATAAATACCCACAGACTTTCATCAACTATGTCCAGTAGCTTGCTAAAGTAACACGTGAAAATATCCCAAAGTATGTTGCACTATAGTTCAATGGCCTACTTGAGGGATAGATATTCCAAGCTATGTTCCGCTATGTCCAGTGGAGTGTGGGGATAGATATTCCAAGCCATGTTCCTCTCTGCTCAGTGGAGTATGGGGATAGATATTCCAAGCCATGTTCCTCTCTGCCCAGTGGCTTGCTGGAGACGTAAACATCCCTAGCTACTGTATGTCTGGTGGCCCAGTGGAAATGTTGCTGGTGTGTCTCTGCAGCCATCTTTCAAGATAGGTACGGGTGGAATGAAAAATGTTTCCCTCCCCATACAGAAGGATGGTCGTCAGACGTAATTCCATGAGTCTGTGCATGGAGTGGATCCATCTTTTTTTTCTGCCCAATTCCAAGTTATTGTTTGAGTGAAAACTTTTAAACAGATGTATGGATTTTGACATTTTTTGTGTTACTACTATACAACTATTGTTGTGTTACTACTCTATACAACTTTTGTGTTACTACTATACAACTATTGTTGTGTTACTACTCTATACAACTGTCCTGGGCCCAGCCAAAGCTGACAGCGGTCCAGCATAAGTCTCCTGAATTGTATCCAAAGCACTCTCCTTTGAGTTAAGGTAGTTGAAGTAGTGTCAGTGTTTGCAGTCCATTACAAGCACATTGCCTCTCTCTCTCTCTTTCTCTCTCTCTCTCTCTCTCTCTCTCTCTCTCTCTCTCTCTCTCTCTCTCTCTCTCTCTCTCTCTCTCTCTCTCTCTCTCTCTCTCTCTCTCGGTAGTTGTACCTTGACTCAAATGAGAGTGCTTTGGATATCATCCAGGACCAGAAGTCTATGAAGCCATAAAGATGCACCCCTTCAACCTGGAAAAACGACTGTTAAGCTATCCCTATTAGTTCCTCTTCCCATTTTGTAAGTCTTGTGCACTGTGTATTTTTTTCCGTATGGGTATTTGAGCCTGTTGCCCCCTTAGCAAGGTGACGGGGTTATCACTAGATGATCGTCACTCGGCAACGTTGTGACAACATTGAGGCAACGCTCAGAGACGTTATGGCAATGCTCTTGCTCCATGCATGACCCCTGGCCATTGAAAATCAATGAGCGCTTACCGTAACCATGACATGTGATGGCCTGGTTACAACATTACCGTGGTATGGTTACTACATTAATGGTCGTGAGGGTTTTCATAAGGGTCATCATGACGCCTGTGGCCATGCTCCTGCCTCATGCATGACCCCCTGACCTCTGGGTTGAGGAACCAAGATGTGCACAGACAAGGGGATTAGTTAGTTACTCAGCACACAAGCACACATATCACAAGCACAAATAAACACACAATATCACACACACACACACACACACATGCTCTCTCTCTCTCTCTCTCTCTCTCTCTCTCTCTCTCTCTCTCTCTCTCTCTCTCTCTCTCTCTCTCTCACACACACCCACACACACACACACACACACACACACACACACACACACACACACACACACACACAAACACACAACACACACACACACAACACATGCTCCATCAGAAAAAAAAACGAGCAGCGTAGTTTTCGACATCAGTTTCCATCTCTCCAAGACGTACAATTTCCCAACATTTTTATGTTTATCTGTCTTTCCATCCACCCATCTGTTTGTTTGTCCCGTTACGTACTGTACATAAATCCATCTGGACATTTAGCATCAGGATGACACAGTGTTGACGTGTCCCAATTACCGAAACGAACTTTGGGATCTAAACACTTCCATTGTTAACCGTAAACTGTTTCTCAACGTATTAGTCATAACTGTGCCGTCCGTCGTCAGGCCAAACCTAAAATTAATCACATGTGATCATCATTATGGTCAGGTTTCACCAAGCCACTGTGTCGTAAGAAGGAGGGGGAAAAAAAAGAGAAAACACTTTAAAAAGGCGAACTAAAACGGTCACATTTACTAAGCCGGGGTTATACCCCCGCTAGTTGGCCAAAACAAATTTCCCTTCAATCATGAAAATGTTCCTCAGGATGAAACATGCCAGTCAACAGAGGACTTAAGTCTCATTACTTTCATTTATTTATTTATTTTAATTTCCGTGAGGAGGAGAAATGTCAAGTCAGCGAAGCTGGCAGGCAGGCAGCGAGCTGCATAGTTCCTCTTTACACACACACATTGACGCAGACGTGCACACACACAAACACACACACAGACACACACACACACACACACACACACACACACACACACACACACACACACACACACACACACACACACACACACACACACATCTGCACACACACACACACATCTACACACATCTACACACACACACACACACACACACACACACACACACACACACACACACACACACACACACACACACACACACACACACACACACACACACACGAGCCTGTTATGTGTAAGGCGGCAGCAGTGACGCATGCAGTGGATTGGCCCATCTGTCAGCATGGAGACAAAGCAAACAGTATTGCTATTGAAATGAAATGGCCTCCTTCAAGACTGTATAGAGAACGAATGGGCCGGCGCGGCTGGCCTACCCTACCCAGGACTGGACTGGTCATCTGGTATACAGGGCGTTTACCCGGTGGGCTGACAGTCCTCAGGGGCCGATTGTCACCTGCAGGGGTGCTGACCAGGGCTTGACGCTAACTTTTGTCTCCCTGGCCACTGTGGCTAGTGGTTTTCCAGAGTGACTAGCCATTTAGTCTTTATTTACAGTGTTTTTCTATAGAATATTCTTACAACAATTGCAGCAAATGATGCAACTACTGTGCTTTGTCAAACCAAGGAATAAGTTACCTGTCAAAATGGACAGTGAGACTAAAATTGTTTCTAGCCACAGCCAAGTTTTACCAGCATTTGGCCGGTTTGCAGGTGCCAGTGTCAAGCCCTCGTGCCAACAGAGGGGAGCAAAGGGGACAGTTGTCCCAGGCCCAGAGAGAGAGGAGGCCCAGAATTGAGTCCTCATAACATTGTATGTATTGGGCTGGGGGGCCCTTTCAGACGACCTTGTCCTGGGCCCTGCCAAACCTGTCAGTGACCCCTGGTCATATGGCATACAGTCCTCAGGGGCCGATTCTGTTGTTGTTGTTGTTGTTGTTGTTTTCCTGAGGATTGCCCCACAAATGAGAGGGGGAGGCCCATTTCTCCATCGTCAATATAGCCAGGATATTCAGCCTGTCAATATAATGTATATAGTATTAAAAGGGGCCTGTGGTTGTAAAACAAGGGAGACACGTACTCCGCACTACTAGTGACAATCCGGTGCAACCAGCATTGGACCAGAATTGGACCAGGACTCTGATGAAGATGCTTTGTCGAAACGTTAGTCTAATGTAGTGTTTCTCAACGGGGGCGGTACAGCCCCCTAGGGAGCGTTGTGGAGCCCTAGGGGAGGTGTTGAGAAGGATACAGTTGAGAGTTACCGGTACTTGGTGCATTTCATTTTTTAATTATAAGAGGGGTGTTAGCAGGCTTCTGGTGAGGTCAAGGGGGCATTGGGAGGCTTAGGATGGGGTCAAGGGGGCGTTTGTTCAAATAAAGGCTGAGGACCACTGGTCTAATGCACTGTAAATCAATAAGAAATAACTGAAAAGACATCCGTGTGCCACCAGATGTCTTCCCTATTCACTTATGTCCCTGTGGGTGTGTTAGGGGCCGCATTCAGTGGAAGGAGAGGATTGAGCACATCCCAGGAAAAAGGTGCAGGACAAAGGCCAACTGTAGTTTTCAAAGTGAGAAGTACGCACACAGTAAAATCTTTTTTTGTTGTCTTTTATGATTACCAGCCATGAAATAATAAAAGACAACAAAAAAGGGTTTTAAGTGTGCAGACTTCTCATATTGAAACCTGTGTTAGGGGCCGGCCTATGCCATAAGTGCCCGGGCCATGTTTCCACCCCAGTCCAGCCCTGAGCCTCCCCTGCTGCCGTTTCCATGACAAGGCTTTGGGAGCTGCTCAAACACCAGCAAGTTTGTATAACCACCACCGAGGTTTGTCACTATTAGGCTTAGTTCTCACACACACATTGACGCAGACATGTATACACACACACACGCGCGCGCGCACGCACACACGCACACACGCACACACACACACACACTAACACACACACACTAACACACACATTGACGCAGACTTGCACACACACATACACCACACAGACACACACACACATACATACATACACACACACAAACACACACGGACATACACACACACACAAACACACGGACATACAGACACACACACACCCACACACACACAGAGACACACACACACACAGACACACACACACACACAAAGACACACACACACTCACACACACACTGTGCGGAGGTTTGTCACCATTAGGCCTAGTTCTGCAAATACACAGTTAATTCCTCAGCGCAGGACAACTAATCCTCCAGACGGGTCGGCGAGCGAGGCCTTTTCATTTCGCGCCATTCAAGTAGAACTGAACACGGCACTGCAAATGCTTTCTTAATCACTCCTTTGGCTTCCACCTAGCGTGTCACACGGAAACGGTTTCTTTTAGCTTCCACATACCGCCCATATGTGCCAGCTAAACATACATCTGACCTCTCCCTATACAGTGCTTAGTTATGTTTGTTTAAATCAGGGCCGTAACCAGACATTCTCAAATACTGAGGTCAAATAATGTCTGCTGTTCTGAATGCTGTACATTTAGAATACTTCAAATACTTCAGTCAAACTCTTAAGTTTGTTTTTTCTTAATCGTATATCGTCGTATACAGACTGAAATTATCATTGTTGATCATATATCAATCTTCATCGTAGATACATTTTACAATACTGAAAAAAAATACAGAGGACATGACCTCTGTGTTCTCAATGGTAGTTACGGCCATGGTTATAATGTTCCCCTGAACTGTGAACGGCTCCCTAATGCGGCATTAAGTAGTTCAAGCGTGAAGTTCAACCTTAAAATAATCTTTCCAAAAACTTGCTGAAGTGATTCATCAAGTTCAGATCAACAAGAGAGTTATACACTGTATTCTGGACTTGACAGTGGTGAACTCCATAGGCTAGCTCAGGGGTCAGGAACCTACGGCTCTAGAGCCACATGTGGCTCTTTTGGGAACTGTATATGGCTCTTAGTTATCTAGGGTTGCCAACCATCCCTTGAAATATGGAATTGTCCTGTATTTATAAATAAAAGTATGGGTTCCATATTGAGTTGAAACGGGACAAGGTAGGTTAAAACGTGTTAAAATGCAGGGAATTACATCTAAGAAACACAAAATTCTCTCAGACCCTCACCATAATGAAGTCGGCAGTTGGCAACCCTATACTTAGGCCTAGGCTACCTGTTATCAATAAAAAACAATGACTTGACAGTACACTCTAAAATTGTTGGGCTTAATTGAAATACATACTTTTGATTGTATTCAGTGTTTTTATAATGGTAGGTCTATGGCTCTCATGAAAATTACTTTTAAAAAATTTGGCGTCTATGGCTCGCTCCACCAAAAAGGTTCCTGACCCCTGGGCTAGCTGCACTAAAGTGGATTTTGAAATAAATGAATAAAATGGAATCATCAGCTTTACAATAGAGCTCGAAAGTCCCGCCCCTTAGTTCCGCGTTTCACGGGACCTAAGCTGACCATCTAACAACATGGTAGAGAGTAAATATCTTCTGATCTCAGTCATGATATGCGCTGGGCTACAAATATGCTGTTTAAGAGGCTAGATAAAGATTATTCATGCAGAAGTATCAATGTTTTGTTCCGAGGCCGTCGGCATGAAAAATGTGAAGAAACACAACTTTCTAAAAAGTTTGGGGGTTCGTACGAAAAATTAAGCAAAAATATCAGAAACAACATATATGGAGCTCGTGGCACAATTCGAAGGGGATCGAAATATCATTTTAATACCGCCATTGGATTACATGCTACGATTTTCGGCTAAAAACGCCGTTGAGGTCCCATGAAATCGGGGGAAGTGACGTCACTTTCGAGCTCTATGGCAATACATACATTATTCACCTTGTTAGTATACGTATGTTTCATGGGTAAATATTTTGGAAATGATTGGGGTGGGGGGAGGATGGGGGTTGAACTAATGGGAATGAAATCGAAATGAGTACGTGAAGTAGGCCTAATTATTGTTTTTAGTTATGCGCTACCCAAATCAAGGAAGATAAGTGGTGTGGTGTTGTTTTGGAAATGAAAGGGCCAAGAGGGAAGTGAGCAGTGGCGATGGGTTATCTAACACCCACACACACACACACACACACACACACACACACACACACACACACACACACACACACACACACACACACACACACACACACACACACACACACACACACACACACACACACACACACACACCTACCTGTGGGCTTGTTCAGGGGAAGTCCACCTGAAATGGAAAATCGATTGTTTCCGTACATGCAGTGACTTTGCAGTATTTTGAGAGTGTCTGGCGTGGTATTACGTATTACTGCATATTGTTAAAGCAACCATGAGTAGGTCTCCCAATACAGTATACCAGGGCTTGACACTGGCACCTGCCAACTGGTCAAATGCTGTTTAAACTTGGCTGTAGCTGGTAACAATTTCAGTGTCACTAGCCAATTTGGCACGTAGCTTATTCTAGGGTATGACATATCAGAATAGCGTACATAGCATCTGCACTTTGCCCCTTGTGTATCAATTGTTTGTATTTAAGTTCAGTTACTCAGTTTCTATTTGTTTGTTTTATTTCCAGAAACCCATGCACTCATCTTCTTGCTTTAAGCACCTGATTTTCTGAGGTTAGATTTACAGTGTCATGATTAAAAAAAAAATAAAATAAAAAATAAAAAAAACATTTTGTGGCTAGTAGAATAGCTGTATGGCTAG
>NC_085864.1:48979552-48992052 GCF_034702125.1 Engraulis encrasicolus
ATCACTGGCCTATGGCACACACAACCGGTTCCCAAACTGGGGGCCGGGACCCCTAGGGGGATCATGGAGGTATTGAAAGGGGGCTTGCGGACAAAAGGAGCATTGCATAAAAACAGGAAATCCAGAGCTAACATACGTAATTCCATAATTTGGTTAGTAGCAGTATTCACTTGTATGGCTAATAGATATTGCCCTATTTGTTGTCCTGTGGATTTATAGCAATATCAGCTGGCAAACTATTAAAGGAAAATATAGCAATAATGGTACATGCACACACAGACGGCACGTTTCCTTAACGTCTCCGTGAGCAGTGAGAGGTTCGCGGGCTGCCTTGCACACTGCACAGTCAACGTCCACGTTCTGTCCACGGGCAGCAGCCACTCATTTTCAGTGGGAGCTGCGCATTGAACGCAGACGTCCGCGCAGGAAAATAGACTCGAGTTCTATTTTCAAGGAGCAACGCGGACATGTCCGGTCAGGACGGACATGCGCCGCGCTTACACCGCGTTCCTGTGTGCAAGGCATGATTTGTTTTCATGCATTGTAACCGTTTCGGACTGATAACGGACACGTTCTGTGGACGTACCGTGGATGTCCGCGCCGTTGGTGTGCATGCACAGTACCGTAAGCCATTGATATCGGCCGCACATTTTTTTGTCCATTAATATTGCTATATTGTGAAAAGGGGGTCCACTCCCCGCTGTAAAAGTTTGGGAAGCACTGCTGCACTTCATTCCCTCCGTAATGACAGAGCTTGCTGAACTGAGGCCTTGCCTATGGTTACTAGGGTTGTGACGCTCGCGAACGAACCGATTCTTTTGAACAATTCCTAGACGGGAATGGAGGGAACCAAATCACAGCTGGGAAGGCCATTTGTGTCCGTTTTTTTTTCTTTCTTTTTTTGTCATTTTGACCTTGTGTACGCCACGTGAGTACTTACCTATGAGAAAAATACACAGCAAGAGTCATTGCTTCAGACAGCGGGAGGACAGGTCTTCAGGAGGAGGAGGACAGTCAGTTGGGGGTTGGACAAAATGAGCCAGGGGTGGCTTTTTAAATATGTCGCTAAGCTAGTGATCCATGTAGCATTGTAGCATGCTACACGGATCCATTGACTTTCACTAGCTTAGCGACATGCTCCCTCTTTTAACTTGTCTTAAAGCAAGACAACGGCTTACATGAAAAATAAGACACTTTACCACCTTTATAAACCCCAGCCAACGATTTTAACTGTATTAAGCCCCAAGCCCCATAGTGGCATACCCCTTTAACACAGAAACATTTCTTTTATTATTTTTTTTATTATTTTTTTTAAAGCAGCCAGCTCAAAAGAACGACTCTTTGAAAAGAACGAGCCACTATGATCCGGTATCCTGTAAGAGAGCCATATATCCCATATCTGGAGCTGAGGCTTTGCTTATGGCCACTACAGAGAGGGGTGTGGGGACCCCTGGGGGTCCATGGCACATGGCTAGGGGGTCCGTTTGTTTCAATTCAATAAAGGAAAATGCCACTTCAGGGCAGCTAGAGGCAGATCTACAGAGATAGAGGCAGATCTCTGTATGATACTCTGTAGAGTAATTAAAACGCATTCTCATCATTGTTTCCACTTTCAAAATATAACAACAAAACACACTATTGGAAAAAAATGATGTTAAACTGTAAGCCCTAGATATATAGATTTGGATATTATGAGGCTGTACGTGTAACAGCAATACACACACAAATATTAAATATAATATGTGTGTGTGTGCTGCTGTTGACTATGTATTTGAGGAGTATTTTCCATTGGGTCAGAAGTGGGCCCCAGACACTTGTGAAGGCTGCAATGGTTGGGAACCACTGCGCTAGCCTAAAGGCCTACATACACAGGCCAGAGAGGAAGGCCCATAGAGGTGGAAGGGGAAGGCCTCAGTTACTATACAGTGTGGCCCTCCATAGACATGCGTGTGTATACACTGCCACCTAGTGGCGTGTTGGTGGAAGGGCAGTGCTGTGGTTCCTTCCTCAAGTCAGTGCTGGGAAGCCAGACCAGGCTGGAAAACTCCAACAGCTGTCACCAAAACTTTGGGTTTGTAGAGACCTTCTATCCTGTGGGTTTCGCCGTCCTGACATTTTTCTCTCTTTTTTCACTTTCTTTTTTTTTCTTTTTCACAAAAACTAAGGGCTGCCTGCCCCCCCACCACCCGCTCGGCCTTTCCTTTAATTCACTGCTGTTTTATTCTGTCATGAGAATGTCGTGTTTTGTCCCTCGCCCGCGCCTTTGTGTCCAGCCGCTTTTATGTAGGTTCCTTTTTCAATTCTCCCTGAACATTCACATTCACACATACAGTAGTGAGTGAGAAACTCCAGACAAACAGGCAGGCCCCCTTAACCAACCCCCCCTACCCCTACCACCCCCAGGGGCGTCACACAGGGAGGGTGAGGAGGGACTGAGGCACTAGGGCCCCATGTATATAGGGGGCCCACACACACAGTCTGATTTATGTTGATATATGGCTGGAGCTGGGGGCTGGGGTGGGGGGGGGATATGGGGGGGCGGGGGGGTCCACTGCAGCTGATTATAAGTAGGGCCCAAAATCTGCTGCTACGCCCCTGCTACCGCCCCCCACCCAAACCCCCATATCCAATCCCCCACAGGAGGCCCCTCCTTGCCTCTTTTCTCTCTACCTCCCTCCCTCCCTCCCTCCCTCTCTCTCCCTGCCTCTTTTCTCTCTCCCCCTCTCCCTCCCCTCCCTCCCTTTCTACAGGGATTCCTTTCTGTGCGGAGCGGAGGGGAGCATATGTTTGACCCGTAGCAGTAGTTGAATGCAGCCATCTGCCAGA
Source organism: Engraulis encrasicolus (assembly GCF_034702125.1). NCBI lineage: Eukaryota > Metazoa > Chordata > Actinopteri > Clupeiformes > Engraulidae > Engraulis > Engraulis encrasicolus. The sequence goes on from NC_085864.1 coordinate 48,982,379, forward strand.
GATTCCTCCAGATCTGTGCTGCAGTGCGGCGCTGAGAATGCGGCGGCCCCTTTTGTGCGAGCTCACTGGGCGATGTGGGAGAATGCCGGCTGACAAAGGCACGACAGTAAAGACAGGGGTTAACCCTTTCCCTCCCGCGCCGGCCGCGCTCAATGGACGCCCTCACCCGCAGCATTGTCGCCGGCATGACAAGTGAAGGATGAACTGTATCGCTTTCGTATCCCCCATTCACTAGCACTGTTGTCCACGCCACAAAAGCAGGAGAGAGAGAGAGAGAGAGAGAGAGAGAGAGAGAGAGAGAGAGAGAGAGAGAGAGAGAGAGAGAGAGAGAGGCAGGATGAGGGAGAGAGGGAGAGAGAGAGAGAGAAAGAGAGAAAGAGAGAGGCAGGATGAGGGAGAGAGAGAGAGGTAGAAAGAGAGAGAGAGAGAGAGAGAGAGAGAGAGGGGCAGGATGAGGGAGAGAGAGAGAGCGAGAGAGAGAGAGAGAGAAAGAGAGAGAGAGAGAGAGAGAGAGAGAGAGAGAGAGAAGGAGAGAGGCAGGATGAGGGAGAGAGAGGGAAAAACAGAAATAGAGAGAGGAAGAGAAACAGAGGGGGGGGATCTAATTTGACCACAGCAATCTACGTTCAGCTAACTACTAACCCCCCCTCACCCCTACCACCTCTCCCCATCCCCATCACATAACCCCTTTCAATTCATACACTGACCTCTTTGTACATTTATTGAGAGATCAGGGACAAGAGGTCGTTAAATCTGGTGACAAATGACAATACCATGGAGTTACAGCACAAAAGCCGTGTATGGCTCTCGTATTTGAAAAAATCAATAAAACGATGACCACATGAAAACAGGGAAAACCACTTGTCGAGTTTAAAGGCCTTTCACTGTTGTTTCAAGAACGGGAAATGACCAATGATGATGGTTTTTTCTTCAAATCGTGGGAATCTTTTTTTGCTCATCAGCCTGAATGAAGGTTGCCGCCAACAGGCCTCAAAAAGCAGGAACATTGCGCAAGTAGCTACACCACTTTAACAAAAAAAAACAGAGTTGTCTGTGTAGGCAGTGGTGTTCTGCATGCAAGCATATTCTGGTTAGACAATCAAGAACATCTTTATCCATTTATGAGGGGATGGATCAAAGTGGCTGGTAAGTTGTCATTTCTACCAGCCAAACTGAATTTTCACCAGCATTCGGCTTCTTGTCTGGTGTTAATTTAGAGCCCTGCATCGTGCAAGCATATTCTGGTTGGACAATCAAGGACATCTTTATCCATTAGTGTGTGTGTGGGTGGGGGGATGAACTGTAGTTCTCACGCACGCTAGGCTACGCTGTGTCAGATGAAGAGTGGGAAAAGCTGTGTCAAAAAAGAAGAGTGTCACACTGGGGCATGGAGTTAGCCCTTCGCACACAGAAGCAGAACTGTTCAAAACACACTCCCCCCATCACTCACACACCCCTCCCCCCTCTGCTCTGCTCCTCTGCTCCCTCGCCCACATCTTCACGCTGCATGACAAAAGGCATAAGGGCTGGGCCTGGGGGCTGCATGGCTCGGCCCTACATGGATTAAAAAAAGAAAAAAAAGTGGTGGTGGTGGGAGGGCGGGGGGGGGGGGGGGGGGGGGGGGGGGGGGGGGGGGGGGGGGGGGGGGGNGGTGGGAGGGTGTAGGAACACAAAACAGGAAACGGAATAATTCATTTGATGAACTACTTGCAGGCAGGGCGGGGGGGAGATTGAAATTCCTGTGCATTTTTTTTCTTTCATATTGTGGTAAATGGCTACCATATGGGAACTTTCTCCCATTTTGAAACCTGATGAGGTTGTAGCCGGCGACCAAGCCATGTCGCTATGCTATACTGCCCTACAATTTCAGAACGCAGTATAATTCAAAATGCCAAACTGAGAAAAAAGGCTTTAAAGTTTCCTTTCTGTCCACGCGACTGTGTTGGAGGTAAAGTGGTGATGACACTTCCATATAATACTTTTTTATGGTGAAAATTTATGCACGCAAGAAAAAAGCAAAAAAAACAACATTCTCATTACTTTTTAGCTGAAAAATCATTATACTGCGCTCTGTTGTGGTATTACTGTCTACACCAAAACCACGGTGTCAATGGAGAAGTGCAGTATAATTCGCATTATACTGCGTTCTTGGCTAGTAACACGTAGCCTCCTAAAACCAAAAAGCGCAGTATAATCAGTTTTTTGCGTTTTTTTCCGAAACGGGACCAAGTTGGGCCAAAAAATTTTAACACAAGAAAAAGAAGGTATTTTAAAGCCAATTTCCGGTCTAAACCCATTTTCGACCATTTTCAAGATACTGCGTTCTGATATTGTAGGGCAGTATACTGCCCAACCAAGGCAAAGTGCAGTGACTATATATTGTCAACTTTGACTCAGAACCCAAAATGAAAAGGTCATTACACCCCCTTTATCTTTTGACAAAGCCTGATGGTCCAAATGCGTCCCGTTTTATTGCCATGTCAAAATTGCAGTAACTATAATGTCCGATCTCATACCAAGACTTTGAAGGCATTTTTCCCCAGTTTCATTGTTGACAGTTAGTGCACTTTTCCTTTGTAGGACAGTATACTACATATGCTTTAAAAGTTGGGATATTCAGGATATTATGTAATGTTCACTTCAGAAGTGAGATTGAGTTAAACTTCCCACTCAGAAATTAGAAGTTCTCGTCATTTGACTATTGAGAAGTACTACGGATTCTATTCTAGAAGGGCTTTTAAATTTTTCAAAAATGAGGTTAAAGTATGCAACAACACCAGAATCAATATGCGCTTAAAACAGGTTTATTTTTTCAGTACAAAAAGGAAACCAATATATTAAACTTAAACATTAAAGAAACACAATGCATGTTCTCTATAAATACAATAAAATAAATAAAAATTAATTTACTAAAGGCTTCTCCTTAAACACTACTCGTGTAACATGACAGCCAGCGAAAGGCATTTCATACAATCAAATGGGGGGGGAAAAAAGGGACCCATCATTGTGAACAGCTATAAAAATGTCGACAACAAAAAAACACAAAAAATACACTAGCTCTTTCCTAGATAGCAAAATAGACACTACATATACAATACAAATCACTACTACAACAACAGGGGCTTGGCCCAAAAACAAGACGCCTCCGTCTCATCCTTCAGCTAACCAACCTCCACGTCTGAATGCCTTTTCTTTCTTTTTTTAAACATTAAGCCACCCAGTCTCTATGTAGTAGTTTAGTTGAAACAGTCAAGCCAAGTAGAGTAAGGCTAGTCAGTGAACCACAAAGTATTGATCAACTGGTACAAAAAAAAGTAGGGAGGGAGAGAGGGGGAAAAAACGAAAGCAAGTTAACAGAAATGAGGTCCCTTCAACACACACTGATATTGCAGCTTAACGAAAACCTGTTAAAACAACTCACAGGCACTTTAGTATTATAAAACTGCAGCCATTTGGGAAGAGGTCTGCTTGTAGGCAAGTCTGGAACACTGTATGCATTAGATCAAAAAGCACCTTTATCCAAACATTGGAAAAAAATGACAAACACTGAATTCATTCAAACAAAACTCTGAAACCTTGGTCTTTGGCTTTTCAAAAAAGGTCAAATGGGAACAATAAACTGGTTTACTTTTTTGTTTTCCTTCCAGCATTACCACATGTTTGCTTCCATCCTACTTATTAAGGCAACAACATGAGCGATGGTCAAAGACACGTCTTCTTTCAAACAAAAGTACAATATGCTTTTAACATCACTGATTCTTTTCTTTCGACCCTGTCGATTGTATCTTCTCTCTCTCCTTGAGCACAAAAAAACACAAACAAAACAATAATACTAAAGAAGGCACCTGCCTATACATTTCAGTAGATATACCACAGTATACGCTAGAGATCTTTCAAAAGGGAAAAGAAAGACCGAAAAAAGAAATAACCTCACAAGGTGTTGAAGTGCTGGAAGGCAAAACAACCCCCTGATAACGATGATGTAGACTTAATCTAGGCACGGCATCTTAAAGGAAGAATCCCACTCCACCTCCACTACCTGCGCTGCTCCCCTCGCCGCAGAAGGCGTCATCGGGCACCGACAGCTGGCTGAAAATCGGGAGGCGGCGGCCACCGACACCCTCGAACCCCGAGGCGCCGGAATCCGAGCCGCTCAGGCTGCTGGCTGAGCTGCCGCACCCTCCCTCCTGGTCGGACAGCGAGGTGTGGGACAGGCTCCGAGGGCCCATGGCTGAGGCGGCGGCGGCGATGGGGATGGAGGAGGCTGCTGTGAAGGCCCCGGGCATGGTCACGGCACCGACCCCGGGGGGGCTCCGCTGGAGACACCTCTCCGCTGCTGCTGCTGCGGCTGCCGAGAGGGGCTCAGGCAGGCAGGTGTGGGGTGGAGAGGGGAGCGCTGGGGAGGAGGTGGTAGAGGAGTGGGAGGAGGAGCAGGAGTTCAGGCTACAGGTGGAGCAGCCAGAGTCAGGGGAGGGGAGGAACTGGGGCGGCTGCTGCTGGTGCTGGGGAATGGGGAGGTGCTGCTGCTGCTGGTGGTGATTGAGGAGGTGGTGGTGGTGGAGCTGGTCTCCTCGCCCAGCCTCCAGCTCCAGAGCGGCTGCTGTGGCCGCAGCGGCGGCCGCCACGAAGGAGGCGGAGGTCGTGTCGACGTCGGGGAAGGCCAGGGAGAGCAGTTCGGAGAGGTCGGCGGCGGAGGCCGGCGGGGAGACGGAGGGGGCGCGCAGGAAGGCGTGAGGCAGCGAGGCGTCGAGCAGCGGAGGAGGAGGAGGGTTGGAGGGGAAGCCGGCGAAGCTGAAGCTCTGCTTGAGGAGAGGGGGGCGCGGGGGAAGGACGCGGCCCGGCGGGGACAGGGAGGAGGAAGAGGAGCACGAGGAGGAGGATGGAGGAGGGGTCGTCAGGGAGGACTTTGGCCGAGGGCCCGGGGGTCCGAGATCGTCCTCGTTGTTGTGCACAAAGTGGCAGCGGATGCCGTACGGGCAGAAGCCCACCGAGTGGAAGGTGCGGCAGGGCTCCGTCTTGTACTTGGGGTGCCGGTTGATGTCGCGCAGCTCCTCGGCGCCATGCGCGAACTGGCACTTGCTGCCGTACTTGCAGATGCCGCGCTCGGCGTACGTGCGGCACAGTTCAGTCTTGTAGCGCGAGGAGGTGGTGGCCGCGGCGGGGGAGCCGGAGCAGGAGGCCGCGAGGCTGGCCGCCAGCGGGAGGGAGGGCAGGGAAGTGCAGGAGCTGGCCGAGACGGGCTTGCAGCCGCTGGGCTCTGTCGTGGAGGAGGAGGAGGCCCATCCCAGGCTGCTGGAGCTGTTCTCCACCATGCTGACGGAGCGCTCGGCCCAGAACGCCATCTTGTTCCAGCTGGATTGGAGAGCCATGTCGCCGCCACCGACTCCGACTCCACTGCTGCTAATGCTGCTGCTGCTGCCGAGGCTGGGCTGGCCCCAATGGCCGCCGGTACCAGCAGCGTTCACTTTGGGGTCACTCAGGCATGACGAGGACGAGGAGAAGGAGCAAGGGACCCGGAGTTTCTTGTGGCCCACCGGGGAGACTGGTAGTGCAGACATCTTTGGCGGCTCCCGCAAGTCAAGATTTAGGAGCTTCAGGAAAAAGAAAGGGGGGAAAAAACAAAAGTCTAATTAATAACTTAAAACCACACCGCATTTACCTCCAACTTGGAGGAAGACCTTTAAACAAACATCTTTTTAGCTCACTGCACCAGAACAGTTAAAAAGGCGAGAAGGCCCGCAGCGCACTCAGTAGAGAAATAATTTTCGCTGGCTGGGCTCAGCACTGAAGAACCACCTGACAGATCAAACAATGATGCATCTGAGCTTCATCAAAATTGACAGTGTAAGTAAATCAACAAGCGCCAAGCAGTTTCACAAAGAATAGCATAGAATGACAATCCTAAAAAGTTTCTCTACAGTGTTGGATAACGAACCAAGTGCTACACGCTGAGCTCCCGTTGCTTAGAAGCAAGTAGAACGGAGGGTAGAGGCGAACCGCTCGTTGTATCATTCTTGCATTCCCAAAGTTAAGAAGTGGCCAGCGTGCAATCAATAAACAGCACTCATTATACGTCGTACTCCAAAGTAAACTTTAAATCACCAAACAGAGAAACGCCAATGTTGTAGCCTTCAGTTGATGCTACCCAACCGGCCGGCTACGCTGAAGTTTTTACTTGGCAAATCCCACTTGTTTACGTTCAAAATGGGGCTCAGAGAAACGTGCCATCATGACCCCAACGGTGGCGAGATACATGGGATGCACGAATGACTCCAATAATACAAGTGCGTTATTCAGGCATATCAAACTTAAACACAGTTGCCGTGTTGCATTAGACTTAACATATGAAATGTTGCAACACCAGATTGCAAAACAAAAGGCGCAAACATGTATGCAATGCATGCGGCTGGCTAACGTTAGCAATCGAATGATAGCTCATCATGTTGCCCACTCCAGTCGTGGGAACTGAATGTCAAGCCTTAACATTTTCCAATTATTATGGACCATTCATCTCGAAACATGATCAAAGACCAACAGACACAAGCACATTAAAGTACACAATGAAAACGTTTTAAAATGCACACTTGTTAGACTCCAGCAACAAGTTGTTAGCCTTGGACCGTAACGAAGCTAACTCTGAAGACATAACTCGGATAACTTCACAAAGTTCTTGCAAGCGTTACGATTTGGATATTGAAAACATACAATGGCGTCCTTGCAAATTGAATCCAGGCAAAAGTTGGTTAAACTAGATGGCTCGTTTCACGTCTATAGTTACCAAACTTTACACGAACTAACTTGTCAAGCGCATCTGATGTTGCATCGCAGAGAAATGAGAGATAATTTACCTTGCACATAACATCATCCAAGTCTATGAACTGGTTTAAGGCGTACGATGGCATTTCCCCTCTTTGCCAAGGTGCAACTCGCATGAACTTTTTCCTTCAGATAACCCTCCCGCTTGATGAGGAGCCGTGTGGATTCTGTGTCGGACTTCAAAACTTTTCTGACGACCCACGTGTGGTTTTAAAGCTGCATTGTAACATAGCCACACCTCCTCCTCGTAACAAAAGTTGTGGAGTTGTTTGCGCCGCTTGCACCGCCTACGGGCCTCAACTGCCTGTGTGCAACAAGCTCGCATTCAAGCGCACGCCAGTGCATCACTTGTTGCTGATCTGTGCGTCAGTGCATTGGCTACTCTGCATTACTGAAGAGGATATTGTTGCATTCGGGCGCCACATTTTGCAGAATTGGCTTTTGAACTTAGCTTTGCTTACCCCCTCCATATGCATTAGCAAAACTTGGTTGCTTTTCTTTATGTCGCACGAGCTGGGGACTCTTTCTGATAGGACAGTTGGTTCTCGAGCTCCCACGAATAACACATAAAAGAACATTTGGTGGCATTCTACATAGAACGTTCTCCTGACAACAAACGTGGGAAATTAACCTTGTACCATTGATGCAGTGCCTTGTACATAAAATTACAGTTCATTTTGCAGAGGTAGCCTACAGTAGGGGGAGGGGTGGTTGGCTCTCAGCTATACAACAACACAACCGCAGCCGTGAATAATGGACATTTAATTACATGTATTTTGTTGAATTTTCAATCTGGTTAGATATTCAGGCAACCATTGAAACTCTTAAATTAGTTTAATCCAAAGAAAGTGGTGGGGTCAAATGGAAAATTGTTCGGGTATGCTATTTTTGCATTATATTTGTGAAAAAAAATTACACGTTTGAATCAAGCAACCTGAGTTATGTGGCAAAGTTCATTATTCTAGGCCTATTAATATGAATAGGCTATTTACAAAATAACATTAAACCCACTGTCAGGGCTGTTGGGGGGTGAAACACTAAAATGTCTGGGATGATTCCCAGAATAGAAAAATAATGATGACTGTGGTATAGGCCTACACAGCCAATAGGCTCAGTTGAAGGCAGGCAGCTGTAGGCTACCCCATGCAAACACATTTAATTGGAGCTGCTCAGTCAGATAGGGTAGTCTATTTTATTATGACCCCTCCTCAGGGACTCCTGGGAGCTCCAATGCAGACATTAAAGCACTTCTGACAGCCCCCCACCTGACCTCCACTGCTGGCGAAAAGAGGGGAGACCTAGGGTTACCCATCCCGTCCTAGGCTGGGCTGGGCTCTCACACACACCCTGGCTAGAGCAGGGCCACTGACAGCTTTGGCAAGGCCCAGGAAAAAACGTCATCTGATCTTACAGGGTCCGATACAGACAAAATGGAATGAGAACCCTCTTCTGGGCCCCTGATTCTCCTTGGGCCTGAGACAGCTGACCCCTTTGCCTCCCCACCTGCCGGCTTCCCTGTGTTAGAGTGACTGTGACTGTGCCTTGATGATGTTCCGACTGGAGGAGCACAGTATAGGGACAGCTGTGGGGAGGCGAGACGCAGGCTAGAGGAGGACAACGTGTGAAACCAAACCACCCGGCCTCCGCCACTCTCCTTGCCTTTCAACCTCCTCCGTCCGTCCACGGTGCTACTTTTCTCATCTGAGTACTTTGACAAGTAGTAGAGGAGAGGAGAGGAGCTGGCAGTGTTGCCAGATGTGTTTAACCATTCCCACCAATCCTCTCCAATTTGAACCAATTTGTATTGATTTCTATGGCCATAAATCTACAGGAAAAACCCGCCCAATGCCCGTTTTTGACCATATTTACCCGCAGACAGCCATCCCAAGCAGTCCAATTGGGCAAGTAACCGCCCAATCTGGCAACACTGCTAGAAGAGGAGAGGAGATTTCTGCCTATAACAGCAGGCCTAAAGGTCTACCAGATTAGATTACAACTGTGAGGTAGGAAATCCCAGGGCACTCAAAGTTACAGCTACAACTGCTACAACGCCACCATAAAATGCCAGTATAAACTTAAATCCTCAGCTATTATTTAATACTTCATCACTTTACTCTTATGGTCCATCACTGTTACTTGTCCTGTCTTGTACTTTGATGTCGGTTTGTCAGTCCCGTTCTTGGTATAGAGAGAAACGTTATTTCAATTTCCTGGTATGACCCGTGCCTATGAAGAAACTGACAATAAAAGCTGACATGACTTGACTTGTATAAACTGTAACTTTAAGAGCTTCAGATTTCCTATCTTGCACAAGTTTGAGAGTCCCTACACTAATGAGCACCAAGGAGAAAAGGTCAAGACCCGGCCGGCACTCCTGTTGCAAAGGCGTAGGTTTGACTTGGACCCCACAGGTCCCCACCATTCACACCTAAAATTACGCCCATACACTTTTGCTTTCTGGCTACAACAGTGAGATGTTGCATTGTAGTAAAGTGTTGCAAAGTTTGTGAGGCAAAAATTAGTGTTGCACCGATACCATTTTTTAGCCCCAATACCGATACCCGATACCTGATTCTGTAAATGGTATCGGTGCCCTATTTGCTGGTATCAGCCGATACCGATACCACCATTTTAGTGCAGTATCGGGGCCCCGGCAGTGCAGTATCGGTGCAACACTAGCAAAACTGTTTTTGTTTTTTCCCCTAAAACTTTTTGTCTAATTTCATGAAATAGTAGCCTATTAGTTACAGCCAGTACTAGGCCTGACAGGTAGGCACACTTTTGCGGTGCAAAAAAAGCAACAACAACAACAAAAAATGTCAGTTGGCACTCTGCTCACCAACAGTTGCACTCATTCA
>NC_085864.1:49012052-49022052 GCF_034702125.1 Engraulis encrasicolus
GGGCCTGTCGAGCGGAGTGTTACGGACGACTGGCAGAGTGGGTGTTAGCTAAAACCTGTCCGTCTGTCAGCTCCTTAAAGGATGATACACACTGCAGAGCTGTCTGTCTGTCCATCCGATGACGGGCAGAGTGGGTGTTAGCTAAAACCTGTCCGTCTGTCAGCTGCTTTAAAGGAAGATACACACTGCAGAGCTGTCTGTCTGTCTTCCTGTCCGTCTGACAACTGGCAGAGTGGGTGTTAGCTAAAACTTGTCTGTCTGTCAGCTCCATAAGGGAAGATATACACTGCAGAGCTGGCTGTCTGTTCTTCCGCCCATTTGTCTGGGCAGTTGGTCCGTCCATCTGACGACTGGCAGAGTGGGTGTTAGCTGAAACCTGTCTGTCTGTCTGTCAGCTCTTTTAAAGGAAGATATACACTGCAGGGTTGTCTGTCTGTCCATCTGACAACTGGCAGAGTGGGTGTTAGCTGAAACCTGTCTGTCTGTCACAGGGTTCGAATTATAACTTTGACCCTAAGGGGGTCTCAGACAATTTTTGGACAGGGTTTTTTTGGGGGGTGGGGATCCAAGAAAATGTGTGTTTCTTAGATGCAATTTCATGCATTTTAATGCATTTTTGTCCAGCGTAATGCTGTGCCACGCCGGACAAGAAAAGACGGACGGTCCGTCCTAAATAGCCTACGGACGGCTGGCACCATATAGCCTACACAACTGTGGAGATGAATTTGAAATGATTGTTTTAGCATTTGTAGGCTAGACCTATCTTACATCTTGTTTCACCTTTTTACTGTGCATTAAAGATGTAATTAGTGATGATCGACTGTGCGTCATGTCTGAAATTTTAAAACGTTATCCAGAGGGAGTAAGGAATGTGATTCTCTTACCATGATTGGGAGACACGGACCATGCGCTACTCTTTTTTAGCTGTTAGATGATTATTCCAGGAAGATGCTGATGTCCTTATAGTTTTTTTCTATCCAAGCCATCAAACAGTGAGGCGCAGGGCGCGTAGCCTAGTTTGTTTATCTTTGTTGGATTGTCTGTGTCATTGCAACCCGAAAGTGCCTGTCCCATTCCGCAAACGTCGGCAAAGCAGTGTTGCTTGCGATGATAGTTTTTATTAAGTTTTTGGTTCAGAATAACCCAGCAGTTTGATAACCACGGCTGCACATTACAAATCCCCTCACCACTTTTATTCCTGCCTTTTTTGATTAACATTGGCCATTTGAATCAGTTGTTTGCGCAAGATTGCCATGAACAGATAGGCCTATTAATTATTTTTCATAACTTCACAAATTGAGCCGTGTACATAGCACTGTCCCATTCATCCAAGCATCCGAAGTAGCCTAGTGCTCAGTGGAGCTAGTTGTCTGGTTAGTGGACGCTAGCTGGACTGTTCTCTGCAAAGTCCGACACAGTGGTGAATCCGAACGGTGCGAGATTAATGGATGATCTCTGGTGGGGTGGCCTTTTCGTTGGCATGGTGGAACAGAAGACGATGGCGGCATGCATTTAAATATATATATATATATTAATTGATTTCGACGAAACAGAAGGTTACCAGTAGGTCACATTTTTAGATTCAGAAGCAGGCGGCGTTATCTTCGGATGGTTTGCGCGCATGGAGGTGTGGTGGTGAAATGCAGGCGATAGCCTACATAGGTTTGGTTGTAGGGGGATTGGAAACAAGTTTTATTCATGGTTATATTAGCCAATTTATTATTATATTGTAGATCTCTTGTTTTAAGATTACTACAGATATTAGGGTACGCCTACTGTAGGCCTAGTCTATGGTGAATGTCGTGAGAGACCGTCTCGGATAATTATTTTTTTTGCCACCGAGGGAAAGGGAGCTCAGCTCCCTTTGGCTCCCACGTAATTCGAACACTGGTCTGTCACCATCTCACAATGTCCCGTCAATAGAGTCATAAAAGCCCCTAAAAGTATTTTTTAAAAGGAAGATATAAACTTCAGGAGCTGTCTGTCTCACCTGACTGGTTGTCCATCTGTTTATCTGCACGCCTGTGTCTGTCTGTCTGTCTGTCTGCCTGAATGTGTCTGTCTGTCTGTCTGTCTGCAGTGAAAGGAAACAGGGCTAAACCTGTCTGTCCATCATCCCAACAACCAAACTAAGTGGGGCCCTCTTGAAATTTTCACAAATGTTCGGGGCCCACTCCTGACCCAATGAACAATACAACTCAAATACATACTGTAGTCAACAGCAACACACACACACAAATATTATTTTGATTTTTAAAAAGTGATTTCAAGGCCCACTTGGGGGCCCCGGCCCACTGTTTGAGAATCACTGCCTTACCGTATATGAAACTCCAATTCCCATTGTCATTGTGACACAGCACTCCACAGCACACAAGTGAACACTGCACACAACGAAATTGCATTTATGCCTCACCCGTGCAAGGGGGCAGCCCTCAGTGGCGCCCCATGGGGAGCAGTGCGGTGGGACGGTACCATGCTCAGGGTACCTCAGTCATGGAGGAGGATGGGGGAGAGCACTGGTTGATTACTCCCCCCACCAACCTGGCGGGTCGGGAGTCGAACCGGCAACCTCTGGGATGCAAGTCTGACGCCCTAACCGCTCACCCATGACTGCCCGGGTATATATGACCCAAAACAGTGGAATGACTTCAGTGGAATGATTTCAAGTGCAATGAGTTGTTTTTACTAGTGAACACAAGCACTTTGTGTTCAGGAAACACTACACTATAGTGTGATGATATATTTGGAGACAACGGCATGAAAAAAGTTCACCAGTGCGATGTGTGTTGGGGAAGTGAAAATATGTGTATGTGTATGTATCCTATTTATCAGAACATCTACCCTGCATCATCAGCTGGAACAGAGAAACAGCACTTTTATTGATAACAGTCACCAACTTCCCCTTGTTAAAAATATGCCGTTTTAAGTCTATGGCTACATCTCAAAGTAAAGTGCTGTAGCCTTGCTGGTGCAAGTAACACACATTTTTTGGGGTGTTTTTTTTCCGGATTTCACCAAGGAGTACCCAATAACTAGTTCTAAGTGTAATTAGTACTTGAATACTCTTTGGTAAAATCAGCGAAAGATGTTCGTTATTCGCACTAGCAAGACTACAACACTTCACTTTGAGAAACACCTTATACCTGTATGTTTATCATGTGTGGTTAGTGTATGTTCTTATGAAACATGACACTTACTGTAAAAGTGTTTGTTCAGGTTAAACGCCACTGATGATGAATAGGTAGGCACTGAAGATATGTATACCATCGGAAAATTCCCTGAAAGACTGTTAGAGTCCATGTATTCACATTTATTTTTTAGGCAGAATTTAATGACGATGTCATATTGTGCACTCCCCCTCAGTAGAGAGGATAGCATCTTGGGTCTCCAGTCTCATCAAAACGTGATGTCATGCACTGCTTTATGGGAAAAGAATAACATCTTCTAACAATCTTAACCTACACTACTACCTTTAAGAGTGTCACATCACGTCATATCATAAGAGTGAAACTAACTAACTTCCCAAAATAACGTCCACAACAGGAATGCACCTCTCCTCTCCGCTAACTTACTGTATATGTGCCTTCTGTATGTTAACTGGTGAGTTTCCCTTTGACACACACTGCTTATTCAGAAGCATGTGTGCAGCGAGGTGGGGAGAGGTGTTACAGATTCCAAGGGCCCTGCAGCACTGACAGGGCCCCTGGCAGGCTGCGCATAACATAATTTGTCATTTTGGGGCCCCAAATTTGAATCTTTCATGGGGCTCAACATTTTTAGCGGCGCCCCTGTTCAGAAGAGCTATTGGCCTTGTAGCTACCCCATTTCTTGCCTGTAACAGGAACGAAATGACATTGTAGCCAGTGACATGTGCGTGCCATATGTGCAGTAACTGACTGATTACGGTGCTCAGTTATGAAACACAATCCTCACTGACAGCACACGAGTACAACCACCTTCCCTAACTGACTCACTCACTCACTCTTTCCCAACGGCAAAAGCCTACTTCCAACACAAACACACATATGCCTCTTTTCCACTTGCAGTTTTCTGGTAGGCCTACAGCTCGACACAGCGTAGGCCTACCACTTTTTGCTTTACGATGAAGCTGTGTCGTGCCTATTCGAAAAAGCAACAAGTCTCTGCCGAGTCGTGCTGTGTCGAGCTGTAGGCCTACCAGAAAAATGGCAGTGGAAAAGAGGAAATACTGTACTGTAGCGCTCATGTTATGTGTAGCGGTTGTGCAATACGTCCCAGATGAAAGCGAGTGTGACACATCCATCCCCTCATCATGCTCCTACAACAAGTATGCTGCTTATCAGGAGGTCAAAACCTACATGCCACACTGGAAGAGGAGGAGAAGGAGAGGAAGAATATGTATGATAGAGGAGAATGTATGCCCTCCGTCTGTCCTATAGGTCTCCTATAGCGCATTCAGGCCGACTGAGAACCGTGCCAGAGCCCGTTCCCACACCTAATCACGAACCGGCCGTCGTGTTCACGCCACATATTTTAGCGTTCGCGAACTGGAAAGTTGGTTCGCAATGCGAACCGCAAAATACTAGGTTTTTCTCTGCGAACCGTGACGACAGCGTGGCCGTCAGCAGGTTCATCCGGGTAACACAGTCACGTGTGGAAAAAGTTCGGAGCCCGGTTTGAACACGGGCGGTTCGCAGGTAAGCAATTAAGTGCCGAACGAGGAGAATGTATGCCCTCCTCCTGTCCTATAGGTCTCCTAGAGGAGAATATCTGCCCTCCTCCTGTCCTATAGGCCTCCTGGCTACATGCTGTATATCAGGAGGTCAAACCCTAACTGGCACACTGGAGGAGGAGGCGATAGAGGAGAAGGAGGAGAATACAGATCTCGCACAGGCATGCTGCCTATCATTTTATTTTATTTCTTATGTATTCATTACAAGGATAGCCCCTTCAGATGTGCCATCTCATTTTCGAGGGGAGGGGGGGGGGGCTGTATTTATTTATTTATTTTGGCCTCAGGAGGTCAAGAGCAGCAAACGCCTACTTTCCCACAAACACATAATGTAGCCTGTAGCGCTAATGTTATGTGTAGTGGTTGTGCAATACGTCCCAGATGGAAGTGAGTATGACCTACCCATCCCATCATCACAAGCATGCTTCTTATCAGGAGGTCAAACCCTACGTGCCACACTGGAGGAGGAGGTCACAAGAGGAGAAAGAGGAGAATACAGATCTCGCACCAGAGGAGGTCAGAAGAGGAGAAGGCGGAGAATACAGATCTCGCACCAGAGGAGGTCAGAAGAGGAGAAGGAGGAGAATACAGATCTCGCACCAGAGGCGATTCTAGGGACAGCTGGGGCCTCAAGTGAAAATTTGAAAAGAATGAACAATTTGAAACAAAATGGAAACAACTGCAGTAATAAAGTCTGAGCTGTTATTAGCCCTCTAGGGCTTGGGGGGCCCAAAAAAGACTGCCTGCCTAGCCTGGCGGCTATATACGCCTCTGTCTTGCGCAGGCATGCTGCATATCAGGAGGTCAAGAGCAGCAATAGCCTACTTCCCACACACATACACACATACTGTACTGTAGCGCTCATGTTATGTGTAGTGGTTGTGCAATACGTCCCAGATGAGAGCGAGTATGACCTCGCCATCCCCTCCTCATGCTCCTACAACAAGTATGCTGTATATCAGGAGGTCAAACCATAACTGCCACACTGGAAGAGGAGGAGAAGGAGAGGAAGGAGAACACACATCTCCTAGAGGAGAATATCTGCCCTCCTCCTGTCCTATAGGTCTCCTACATGTTGTACAGTATATCAGAAGGTCAATAACTCAGAACTCATACTGGAAGAGGAGGAGAATATACATCTCCTACAGACATGCTGTATATCAGAGTATGACCCAGCCATTCAATCATCCTGCTCCTACAACAACTACATGCTGTATATCAGGAGATCAAGCCCGAACTGCCACACTTGAAGAGGAGGAGAAGGAGAGGACGGAGAACACACATCTCCTAGAGGAGAATATACAGTATGCCCTCCTCCTGTCCCAGAGGAGAATATCTGCCCTCTGGTCTCCCAGAGGAGAATATCTGCCCTCTGGTCTCCCAGAGGAGAATATCTGCCCTCCTCCTGTCCTATAGGCCTCCTAGAGGAGAATATCTGCCCTCTGGTCTCCCAGAGGAGAATATCTGCCCTCCTCCTGTCCTATAGGCCTCCTAGAGGAGAATATCTGCCCTCCTCCTGTCCTATAGGCCTCCTAGAGGAGAATATCTGCCCTCCTCCTGTCCTACAGGTCTCCTATATGCGGCATATCAACCGGTCTCCTACATGCTGCAAATCAGGGGGTCAGGCCCTAACTGCAATACAGGAGAAGGAGTCGGAGGAGGAGGAGGAAGAGGAGTAGGAGGAGAACATAGATCTCCTAGAGGAGAGGAAAGATTATAATAGAGTAAATGCCCTCCTCCTGTCCTATAGGTCACTTACATGCTGTATACCAGGAGGTCCAGCCCTTACTGCCATACAGGAGAGGAGGAGGTGATAGAGGAGGAGGAGGAGGAGGAGGAGGAGAACATAGATCTCTTAGAGGAGGTCTCCTACATGCTGGGAAATGGGGGAACGCTCCTCAAAAGTTGTTGTGGGGAAACTTTATCGTTTTCTGCACTGAGGTGGGGCGTTAGCAAAGCAAAGCACAAGGCCACAATCACAAGGCGAGGAGGGGAGGTGAGATAATGAGATGGGCCCATAGTGAGTGTAATGCATTGTTTCTCAAAGTGGGGTGCAAGCCCCCCTGGGGGGACGCGGAGGCATTGCAGGGGGGGCGTGTGACATCTGATCCCCCCCCCCCCAAGAAAATGATTTCCTGTCTCTCCAATAAGCAATACATTTTAACATTATAGCCAACATTATATAAATAGCGACCGTAAAATCAGTCTGTGCGAGTACTGCTGTTGCTTGGGGGGGGGCTCGGAAGCATCCAGACCCTCCGAAGGGGGGAATGATGGGAAAAGTTAGAGAACCACTGGTGTAATGTATGAGGTGCAGTGAGGGGCCACGCTCAGCTCACACTGACACTGAACAGCACATAATGACCGGTCATTTTTCAAAGGTGTCCAAACCAAGTAAAGCCCTATTGCCCCATAGGCACAGGGGTCAACTGCATCTGCCCTGCATGGGCTGGGGAGGGGTAGCATTGGGGGTAGTTCAGGAGGGGTAGTGGAGCCCTGCACAAGTTGGGGAGGGAGGGGTAGCATGGTAAAGACATGGGGGTAGGGGAGGTAGAGGAGGAGGATAATAGAATAGAATACTAGAATAGAATAGAATAGAATAGAATAGAATAGAATAGAATAGAACAAGATGTACAGTGAAAATGATACATAGATACGATGAGGTTGAAACATTAAACATGGATATGATGAGGTTGAAACACTAAACATAGATATGATGAGGTTGAAACACTAAACATAGATACGATGAGCTTGAAACACTAAACATAGATACGATGAGCTTGAAACACTAAACATAGATATGATGAGGTTGTAACATACAGTATCTCGATACAATGAGGCTGTAGCATGGGGCCCATACATAGATGCAATGAGCTTGAAACACAAGGCAACATACATGCAAGTGATCTGCATGTGTAACCCTTCTCTGTATCTGCACTTGTTGTTCTGTATGTTTCCTGTGCACTTTGTATCTGCTAGTGATGTTGGCTATGATTATGTCCTCGTTTGAAAGTCGTTTTGGTTATTAAAAGTTTGCCAAATACAATGTAATGTAATGTCTGTATTATGTGTGCGCGTGAATTGGGCGACCTAACACACATTATTGCACATTGCAGTATGTATGTATTATGTGTACTTGTGTTTTGGAAGGATTCATACACATTATTGCACATAGCAGTATGTATGTATTATGTGTACTTGTGCTTTGGAAGGCTTAAGACACATTATTGCACATTGCAGTATGTATGCATTATGTGTACTTGTGCTTTGGGAGGCCTAATACACATTATTGCACATTGCAGTCAGTATGCAGTATGTATGTGTTATGTGTGCATGCGTATTGGGAGGCTAAGGGTTGTCTAGAGGGCGGGAAGGGAAGGGATGTCGGGTCGGGTCGTAGCCTGAGCGTATGGCACAGAGTTTGGGGACCACAGGAAGGTCAACACAACACAGGCGTCACTCGCTCTGTCCTCTGGCTCGCCAGCCTTATCAATGGGACCACAGACAACACACACACACACGCACACGCACACGCACATGGCACACACACACACACTGACACACACACACACACACACACACACACACACACACACACACACACACACACACACACACACACACACACACATACAAACACACACACGCACACACACACATCCCTCTGTCTGTCTTCTGGCCCGCTGGTCTTATCAATGGGAACACCTCAATCATCCCCGCGCTGGCAGCCAGGCCGGAAACGGCCTCTTTTATGGCACCCTGAGAATCAGCACCTGTAGTGTGTGTGTGTGTGTGTGTGTGTGTGTGTGTGTGTGTGTGTGTGTGTGTGTGTGTGTGTGTGTTTGTGTGTTTTGCGTTTCTGTACATTGACGCATATCTGTGGTGTTTGTGTGTGTGTGTGTGTGTGTATGTGAGTGTCTGTGTGTGTGTGTGTGTGTGATCCATTTCTGCGCAGCGATACACATCTGTGGTTTTCACACACCGATTGCTCAACCGCAGCGATTGCGCCTGTATGGATGACGTCAATGGCGAGCGAGAACAGAACAGGGGCTTCACTTCTTCACAAATGCCAACACAGAGGTTCCGGTCTGTACGAGATACTACAGACACAAACACTTCATCAACAACATTTTAGCTTTACCCTATACCAGGGGTCAGGAACCTTTTTGGTGGAGAGAGCCATGAACGCCAATTTTTTTTTACAAGAATTTTTCATGAGAGCCAGACCATTTTAAAAAACTGAATACAATGAAAAGCATGTATTTCAATTAAGCTCAACAATTTTATAGTGTACTGTCAAGTTATTACTTTTATTGATAACAGGTAGGCTAAATATAGAATTGTCAACTGTCAGCTTCAACATGGCGAAGGTCTGGGAGTCCTCTCCCTGAAAAATTTGTATTTCTTAGATGTAATTTCCTGCATTTTAACACATTTTAACCTCCCGTGTCCCGTTTCAACTCAATATGGAACTAGGCTATAAATAAAGGACTATTCTTTATTTCAAGGGATGGTTTGAAATCCTAGGTAAGTAAGAGCCATATACAGTTCCCAAAAGAGCCAGATGTGGCTCTAGAGCCATAGGTTCCTGACCCCTGCCCTATACTGTGCTATATAACACACAGCATGCAAACGAACAACACATGCATATTATAGTTTTTAGCAATCATGTACATTTTGGTCACATATCAAACAATTTATAAAACTTTGAAATGAAATGAAACAATAAAGGAAATGAAACAAAACTATTAGATTAGTTTTTAGAGAGTGAAAAATGAAGGTGCCAGCTTACTTGAGACTAAAGAATGATGATGAGCTTAAGGTTTTGCACACGTTGTGCTTCAGGTTTTGCACAGATTGCAGATCAAAGGCACTGAGCATCATTGAGAATCGGTACTGACGTCACGTGGCGAAACCAGAAACTGATATTACAGTTTTTCTCAATTGGGTTTGTACATTTCTCGAATCTCTCTCGCAATTTGCCAAACATAATATTCATTCTCAAAACAGCTTTAACAAATGGCAAAACACAGTGGATGACCTGCAAAACCGCGTCTCTTACTCAAAACCCTTAGTTTATCTTTCAAAACCAAGTTTTTGTGTCAATGAACGCGTCAGTGTTCAGAAGAATGGTTAGTCATTGTATCATTTTCTCTTTCCCTTCTACTGCTTTTTATAAGAGAGAGTCAATATTTACCAGCGAGCAATTTACCAATTCAGACCACATTTATAGACAAAAATCCAATGGAAATTATACAGTGCTTAACACATTATGGCAGCTTGGTAAAT
>NC_085864.1:49027052-49042052 GCF_034702125.1 Engraulis encrasicolus
CTCCCCTCCTATCTCCTCTCTCTCCCCTCCTCTCTCCCACTCTCTCCCCTCCCTTCATCTCCTCTCCCTCCCTTCATCTCCTCTCCCTCCACTCCTCTCCTCCCTTCATCTCCTCTCTCCCCTCCCCTCATCTCCTCTCTCTCCTCCCCTCATCTTCTCTCTCCCACTCCACTCCTCTCTCTCCCCCTCCATCTTTCTTTCCCTTCCTTTCTCTCTCCCTCTCTACTTGTATCGACATTTCCTCTCCTCCCTCCTCTCTCTCCCTCCTGTCCCCTCTCCCTCTCCTCTTCCTCTCTTCCTCCCTCTATACCCCCCCTCCCTACCCCCCCCCCCCTGGCTCCCCCTGCGTCCTTCTTCCCTTCCCCTCCTCTCCCCTTTCCTCCATCTTCCCCTCTCTACTTTTACCAAAATGTCCTTTCCTCCCTCCCCCAACCCTCTCTACCTCCCCCTTACCCCACTCTCCGTCTACCTCCCCTCTCTTCTTTCTCTTCTTTCTCTCTCTCTCTCTCTCCCTCTCTCCTTGTGTTCAGCTTGTCCAACCATAATAAACTTCAGACGGCCCTAATAAGATGCAACCCCTGTGCAGCCACACACACACACACACACACACACACACACACACACACACACACACACACACACACACACACACACACACACACACACACACACACACACACACACACACACACACACACACACACACAGGACAACCCCTGCGTAGTGCAGGCCCTTTATCCCCAGCATGCCTGAGCAGCACTGCTGGGATTGGACCCCACCCCAACCCCCACCTCCCCCCCACACACACACACACACACACACACACAATCCCCTCCCCTCCCAGTCCTGAACACACACACACACACATGCACATACACGCACGCAAGCGCACACACGCACACACACAACACACACACACACACACGCACGCACGCACAAACACACACACACACGCACACGCACACACACACACACACACATGTAAGCATGCACGTAACAACAACCCCCTGACACGTTCACAACTGAAAACTTTGACAGCAAAAGAAGAAGAGGAAAAAAGGAAACCCAGCTATAAACAAAGGCACTGTGGGGCTGAGGAGGCATTGGGGTACACCAGGGCTTTACTCCGGAGTAGAGGATGACACACACACACACACACACACGCATGCACATACACGCACACACACACACACACACACACACACACACACACACACACACACACACACACACACACACACACACACACACACACACACACACACACACACACACGTAAGCATGCAGGTAACAACAACCCCTCAACACGTCCACAACTGAAAACTTTGACAGCAAAAAAAGAAGAATAAGAAAAAAAAGGAAAGCCCACTAGAAACAAAGGCACTGTGGGGCTGAGGAGGCACTGGGGTCCACCAGGGCTGGACTGGCCATCTGGCATACCGGGCATTTCCCGGTGGGCCCCGTACCCTCCTGGGCCCCTATTACATATATATTTTTATTATTATTTTATTATTTTTTAAATTTTTGAAAAGACTGGCCCACCGGTGAGTCAGTTCAGCGCCGCTAAGTATGAGGGGCTCCTTTAAGTCATAAGTGCCCGGGCCCTATTTCTCCCCCAGGCCAGCTCTGGGTCTGCCAGGGCTTTACTCCAGAGCTCAGATGAGGCATTGGGGTACGCCAGGGCTTTACTCCAGAGCTCAGATGGGATGAGGGGGCCCTCTAGGTTGAGGCCCACTGTCACTAGTATGTAGGAAGGAAGTTGGAGTGTGAAAAAAAAATGCCATGACAATGCATAGCGATACTTATTTTCACGGTATACTGCATCGATTCATGACAATGTATCACAATATTTAGTTCCACAATAATACTGACACACTATACTGATAAATAAGTCATATTTTTTACATATATTTAAGTAAATATAGCAATGCATCACAATGGTACATGAATCACAATGCAGCATTGTGATAGAATCACTGACGGTAGGGACACATAGGAGGCGAAGCAAGGCGAAGCGAAGAGAGGCGAAATCCAACCGTCATCAGGTCGTCGCGGCGAATCAAATGGAATGGAACAGTTATGTTGTTGATTTGATTGGGCCGTGGCAGGCGAATTCGCTCCTCATTTGCATAACATTAAACTTTCTTTAATAATTTCGCTTCGCTTCGCTCCTGTTCGCTTGCTGTCGCTTGCCTTCGCCTCGCCATCGCTTGCCTTCGCCTCTCTCATAGGAATGAATGGCAAAGTTCGCAAATTTGCGTGTATGTGTCCCTACCGTGAGGAGGCATTGGGGTCCTCCAGTGCTTTTCTCCGGAGCGCTGACGGGATGAGGGGGCCTCCTTAGTTACCCCATGAGAGGCCCACTGCCATTAGTATATGTAGGAAGTACGGAGCTACATTGAGTGCATCTTAATATGGGACCTTGCCTCCTCCACTTGCCTCC
Source organism: Engraulis encrasicolus (assembly GCF_034702125.1). Taxonomy (NCBI): domain Eukaryota; kingdom Metazoa; phylum Chordata; class Actinopteri; order Clupeiformes; family Engraulidae; genus Engraulis; species Engraulis encrasicolus. Next base: position 49,029,496 of record NC_085864.1, read on the forward strand.
TCCACTCGCTTCTCGTCATGATGACATCACTGACAACAGCATTATATTTCAATGTCTTGCAAAAGCTCAATTGTAGAGTCTTTTTCTCGTTTGCAATTGGGATGGTGAATGAAAAACAGTCCCTCAAAAGTTGTTGTGGCTAGGCTGACAGCTGGGAAACTTTATCGTTTTCTCCACGGAGGAGGTGCCAGGAGGCGGGGCGAGGAGACAAGCGCAAGTGGAGGAGGAAAGGTGGCATATTAAGATGCACTCAAAATAAAAAAATAAACAGGAAATTGGAGTGCTTCGGGGTCTTCACCTTTTTTCCTTGGTGCTTATCAGTATAAAAAAAAAGTATAAAAATTGTAAGTGCCTCGGATTACCTCTAACATGAGCAATATTATCAGCCCCAATCACCGGGATATGTAAACGTATGATCAAGCTAATTTGGGTAGTTTCTAGTAGTTCAATCAACATCAGAAACAAAATCCCAAATTATATCAATGCCAGAACCAAAGAAAACAAAGTGGGCTTTAGCAAGACTTCCAGAAACAGGGAATGTTCCTGGAGGAGTGTGGGGTCATCTTGCTCTGGGCTGGACGAGGGGCAGGCAGCAGGCGACAGGGACTAGGGCCTAACTCACAGTCTTATCCAGACCAGATGCACACTGAAGACCACCACTGGCGGATTTATAATCACAGAGAGAGAGAGAGAGAGAGAGAGAGAGAGAGAGAGAGAGAGAGAGAGACAGAGACAGAGACAGAGACAGACAGTCACAGACAGACAGACAGACAGTCACAGACATACAAAACAACAAAAGAGACAGAGAGAAAAATGAAGAAAGAAACACATTCCCTTGTTCAGTTACTCCAATCTAGGTATAGGTTGCTGGCTTCACTGGAATGTTTTGGAGTATAACAACATTATATTATTGAAAGAGACCTATGGTTGCGTTATGTATGTCTGAAGCTGGGGCCTTGATGTTTCCTCTGTACGATACAATCTCTGCTCTCTGTCTCTCTGTTTCAAGAGAGACAGTTGGAATCATTTAGCATTCAGCTATTTAAAGCTTTTCGAGTCATTCCCACAGCCTGGAATGCATGACCCAACTTGGCAAAGAAGTGATGACCAAAAATATCAACACCGGAACGTAAATTACATTCGTTATCAAATAGCACTGAAAACCACATGAACAATTAAATAGAGACGAGACGAGACGAGAGAGAGAGAGAGAGAGAGAGAGAGAGAGAGAGAGAGAGAGAGAGAGAGAGAGAGAGAGAGAGAGAGAGAGAGAGAGATAGAGAGAGAGAGATAATAAAAGTTAGTGTATGTAGCTCTTTCAGGATAGAAAGGGAATGAGAAAGACAGAGGAGGGGGGTGAGAGGGATTGACAGAGAAAGAGTGAGCGACAGAGAGGGAGAGGTTAGTTTGTACTTGTTTTAAAAAAGAGAGAAAGAGAGAGAGAGAGAGAGAGAGAAAGAGAGAGAGAGAGAGAGGGAGAGCGGCAGGTAGGCGTGAGAGATTGAGAGATTGATAGAGAAAGACAGAGAGAGAGGTTAGTTTGTACTTGTTATGAGAGAGAGAGAGCGCGAGCGAGAGAGGGAGAGATAGAGAGAGAGAGAGATTGAAAGAGAAATAGAGAGAGAGACAGAGACGTGGGGGGGAGTGAGTGAGTGAGTAGGTAAGTATGGGGTTTGGAGAAATTGTATATTCCTTGTTGTTCTGGCCTCAGGTTAGGGCTGAGAGAGGACTCAGATTTCACCGTCATGGAAGATAAAAACTTTTCAGTCAGATGGGCAACAGGCGGAGACTGGAGAGCATGCGGGCTGAGAGATGCTGAGAGAACTTAAGCAGGGTTGCCAGATGAGACTGATGTTTTCCAGCCAAGAAAACGCTGAAAACCCGCCTGGAAGCACTAAATCCTGCCCAATTTGGACCACATTTTCTTGATTTCTATGGCCATAAACCGGCAGGAAAACCCACCCAAATGCCGTTTTTACCCGCAGATGCCCATCCTAAGCAGCCCAATTGGGCGGGAAACTGCTCAATCTGGCCACACTGAACCTATGAGGAGTTCGGGTTTCCAAGGATGTCAGAGAGGCCTATCAGCACATGCCACTCACATGAGTTCTTTATTCAGCAGCCAATCAGAATGGGGCTTGGTGACAGTTTAGAGTATAGATCAGAGTGCAGTTCCACATAAGTATGTGAGCATCATAACTCTCTCTCTCTCTCTCCTTTTGTAAAACTTATAACATTCGCAAAAAGTAGAACTTGTGTGTCTTTTTCATCCATGTTAGGTTAGCCAAAGCAGATTTTAGTTACAAGCCACTGGGCTTCTATTTTGACACTTGACACAGCAAAACTAATTCCACAAAAAAGTCTGTCCTTCCAAAGCTAGCTATAATAAAGGCGTAATAATTCTAATTCCTAATGCATGATGACATGCTAAATTATGTGTCAACTGTTCTGACTTGAGCCAACTTAGTCACTGCCATTCTGGCTAGAGCAAAATGTAAACTAATCAAAATCTAAGTTAAGTGAACTCGGTAACACTTTACTTTACGGATCGCTAATAAGGTGTTAATTTCATACTAATTTCTCAGTAATTTCAGTCTAATTTTATGGTAATAACTGCTTGTTATTAGTAATAACAGCAAAATAACCATATGGTTTCCGGTGCAATTACACTATAATTTCTCATTAATAACAGCAAAAATAACCATACAGTTTCCAGTGCAATTATGCTGTAGTTTCTAGTTAATAGTAGGCTAATGGAAACAGCTACTGTGTCATCATAGTAGTTAGGTGGTAGGTATGCCAGTAACTAAACGGTATCAGCCGAAGTAGTTTCATACTAATTAGGCTACATCAGTGCCGTAATGTGCAATATTCCCTCTTCCTATGTTATAGCATAGAAACGACCACCCAAGCATCCTTGTATTATTTCTGCTTAATTACCTTGTAAACAATTGAGTAGTTATATGGAAATAAGATAGAATCAGGGCCGTAAAATGCATTATCACCTATTCCACTCAATTTTATGGAAATTACATATTTTCATGGTCTTAAAATGTCTTATTTCTTATTTCCACTCAATTACTTAGTTATTATCATTTTTAATACAATATAGACTAGCCTACTATGAAGTGATTCAAGTACACAGACAAACACATTGTGTGCAAAACTTTATTTATTTTTCCAATCAGTTATGAGATTCATGTTCACTGATGTGAAGTTGTCAATCTGCCACCATCCAGAGGAAGTCCTGTGAACACAAACAAACAGAGAAGTCAACTGCAAGACCGGTTTCACCACGTTTATTTTTTTATGTTATCAATTCACCATCGCTAAATTTGCTTCTGAAATGCAGTACCATGTTAAATGCACGTAAATCTTCCTCAGGCTGACAACATAGCTGATTTACAAAGGCAAACTCTAGCACCTAGCTTCAGTCATTGAAAACATGGTGGGCAGAGCTAGCTAGTGGTTTCCATTGTAAAGGTACTTCTGTATGCCGTTTCATTTCCAGAACAAACATAAACCTAACACTAACTCATAAAACATGTTTGCATAAGGCTAAAGTAATTCGACGATTGAAGGTGGATTAAATCAACATCAAGACCATTTTAGCTCACCTTGAAAGTTACCCTGGTTGCTGCCTGCGTGCGACTGCGAAAGCACTGTGTGGTGCGTCTCAAACTCCACCCTTGTGTGTAACCGCAGAGATACACCAGCGGCGATCTGAGCGAGTCGAGCGACGGAAGTAATTGACTTTGTATTGAGTCGAGAGACAAAAGCGATTCTGGAGACTAGAGCGATTTGCGCGACGAGCGCGACAATTTGAAGTTGAAATCTTTTCAACTTTCTATGACGCGGTTCGGCGACAAGCCGCGACAGCCAATGACTGTATAGAGGTCAGTGACCACAGCCAATGGGAATGCTTGAATGCTTTGCCTTCTGCCTGTACGGACATACTCTAGTCTCCTCAATCTCTCGTATCGCTTGCTGCTACACTCTGTCGCTTGAATCGCGTCGCCGCTGGTGTATCTCTGCGGTCAGGGTACTCAATTAAACAACGTCAGCGTCTCTGAGCCATACTGCAAGCAGAGCGGGCAGCGTACAACTAGAACGAGTGTGCTTGAAGTACAGAAGTATACTGATTGGGACGCTCCTGTTCTGCAGTAACCAAACTTTCGTTGCCTAGCAACAACAGGACTCGCCGCCGCCACCGCGAGCTAGTTCAACTTCAGTGCAGCAGAGCCAGGCAAGGTAAGCTTCCTGACTACCTTTAATGTAGTTCTAGCTTTAACCTGCTTTCATTTTGTCTCTGAGCATTGAAGGATTTTAACTGTATACATTGCAAACACGTCTTATCAGCCGTGTTTGTGCTGAAATGGCATAGCCTACAGAGGTACATGGAAACCACTAGTTCTAGCTAGCTCTGCCCACCATGTAATGACTGAAGCTAGGTGCTAGCTAGAGTTTGCCTTTGTAAATCAGCAACGATGTCAGCCTGAGGAAGATTTACAACGTGCATTTAACATGGTACTGCATTTCAGAAGCAAATTTAGCGATGGTGAATTGATAACATAAAAAAATAAACGTGGTGAAACCGGTCTTGCAGTTGACTTCTCTGTTTGTTTGGTTGTGTTCACAGGACTTCCTCTGGATGGTGGCAGATTGACAACCTCACATCAGTGAACATGAATCTCATAACTGATTGGAAAAATAAATAAAGTTTTGCACACAATATGTTTGTCTGTGTACTTGAATCACTTCATAGTCTAGTCTATATTGTATTAAAAATGATAATAACTAAGTAATTGAGTGGAAATAAGAAATAAGACATTTTAAGACCATGAAAATATGTAATTTCCATAAAATTGAGTGGAATAGGTGATAATGCATTTTACGGCCCTGATTCTATCTTATTTCCATATAACTACTCAATTGTTTACAAGGTAATTAAGCAGAAATAATACAAGGATGCTTGGGTGGTCGTTTCTATGCAATAACATAGGAAGAGGAAATATTGCACATTACGGCCCTGATGTAGCCTAATTAGTATGAAACTACTTCGGCTGATACCGTTTAGTTACTGGCATACCTACCACCTAACTACTATGATGACACAGTAGCTGTTTCCATTAGCCTACTATTAACTAGAAACTACAGCATAATTGCACTGGAAACTGTATGGTTATTTTTGCTGTTATTAATGAGAAATTATAGTGTAATTGCACTGGAAACCATATGGTTATTTTGCTGTTATTACTAATAACAAGCAGTTATTACCATAAAATTAGACTGAAATTACTGAGAAATTAGTATGAAATTAACACCTTATTAGCGATCCGTAAAGTAAAGTGTTACCGTGAACTCTGTGTTTGTGTTACACACTGACCGTGAACAAGAGTGCATTCATACTGTACAGCATTTCATGGGAACAAACCCGCTACTTGACTAAAAGCAAATGCACCGCTGACAACTTGAAGACATCATTCCCAAAAACCCATCCCCCATCAACCCCTTTCCCTTTTGGTGCATTGAAAGCAGCAGCTCCACAACCCAAAATGTATGCCAAGACTCTAATGTTCCTCTGTTTACATCTCTCTCTCTCTCTGTGTGTGTGTGTGTGTGTGTGTGTGTGTGTGTGTGTGTGTGTGTGTGTGTGTGTGTGTGTGTGTGTGTGTGTGTGTGTGTGGTGTGTGTGTGTGTGTGAGAGAGAGAGAGAGAGAGAGAGAGAGAGAGAGAGAGAGAGAGAGAGAGAGAGAGAGAGCGCATGTGTGTGTATGTATGTGTGTGCATGCGTGTGTGTGTGTGTGTGTGGGTGTGTGTGCTGTTTACCCCTGCCTGCCCAGCAGCACTTGACTAATAATCTGGTTGTTGCTGATTCGTGTATCCTCCTGGGGGTATGGGGACCGGCCGCACCACACCCAAAACACACGCACGCACGCATGCAGGCACGCACACACACACACGCATATGCACATACTGTACACACACAAACACACTTTCTGATAGGCTACATGCACACACGCGCGCCCACGCCAACGCCCCCCCCCCCCCCCCCCACACACACACACACACCAAGTGTAGCCCCCCTTCCCCAGCCTGTTCCTCTGAGTCAGAGGGTTGAGATGATGAGTGTCCAATGAGGACATGTGCAAACCATTAGGCTAACGCTAACTTGCCATCCACATACCTAACCTAACCCCCTCCCCACTGCTGCAGCCTAGCCTCGCCTATTCTCTCTCTCTCTCTCTCTCTCTCTCTCTGTGCCGTTGTTCCGGTCATCCAGTAAAGCTCTCTCTCTCTCTCTCTCTCTCTCTCTCTCTCTCTCTCTCTCTTTCTCTGTCTCTCTCTCTCTCTCTGCAGTTTCAGTCGTCAAGTAAAGCACATGTTCAAAGGATGCCTGCGTGTGTGTGTGTGTGTGTGTGTGTGTGTGTGTGTGTGTGTGTGTGTGTGTGTGTGTGTGTGTGTCCAAAATGTTTTGTTTTTGTTTCGCTGGCACATTCTCACACCGTGTGTCCTTGAGATGAGAAAACCACACGTGTTGCTTAGGAGATGTGCTGTGCTCCCTCAGGTCTGAGCTTTTGGTCTGCAGCTATTTGACCTGTTAACACGTGTCAAACTGTCTCTGGCTCTCGTGTGGCGGTAACTGGGCTATGTTGTTACTGTGTGTGTGTGTGTGTGTGTGTGTGTGTGTGTGTGTGTGTGTGTGTGTGTGTGTGTGTGTGTGTGTGTGTGTGTGTGTGTGTGTGCAGTGCACGCGCATGTCCTACTTGATGTTTGCTGCATTAACAAACACAACCGCGCTGCCTTCTGTGGATGGTGGGACAATTCTGCTGATGTCTTGGAATGCATGTATCTGACGATCAACAGGTAGAAAACCTGTAACACTGCACTGCTAACAAGACCAATAATTAAAACGCATGCAAAAATACATCGTTAATGTCACCTCTTGCATACTATTAATCATGAAAACAATTACTGCTGTATGGATGAGACATAAAACATGCTGCCAACCGCGACTCTAAATGAACAGCAGCCAACCGGCCAAATGCTGCTGAAATTTTAGTTTGTCTGGTAGAAAAGACCAACCTACTAGTCACGTTGACCCATTAGGGAGTGAGTGTTTGGCTAGTAAGATTAACATCTACTAGCCATTTTGTCTAGTAATGAAAAAAGCCAAAGTGCCAACACTGTTCAAATGGGCAGAATTTAATAATGATACATACTGGCAATTATAATGAGAATACCAGGAACAAGAATACTGACAAAACTGGCCATAGGGGCAGACAATATTTAATACTTAAATTGGGTTGCAGACTGAGGAAGGCACCTGCTAAAACACATCTGTGCACAAAAATAAAAAAAACAGTTTGATGCAAGGTGAGCCCCTTTCTGTTTGAATATAAGTGTTTTATTTGGGCCAGCACCCTCAAAATGAATCAAGAAACCTTGAGTGAAGCCTGCTACCTGCCATAATTTATACTTGCAATAGTAACACCCCCACCAGCGGAAATAATGAACTCAGGTGCCTCATAACTGAAGTCCTCACATCCTCACTGCACTGAGGGTTTCTGTTGTGTGTGTGATGTAATATCTGTGTGATGTAATATCTGTGTGTGTGTGTGTGTGTGTGTGTGTGTGTGTGTGCATGTGTGTGTGTGTGTGTTCTCATGCCCCCACCCCCCACTTGAGATGTCCTAGCTTCACCAGGTCACTATCACACAACACACACAAGAAACGAAACAAAAAAGACACAAAAAGTGAAAGAAAAAGAAAACAGTCGTAGAGAGGAGAGAGAGAGAGAGAGAGAGAGAGAGAGAGAGAGAGAGAGAGAGAGAGAGAGAGAGAGAGAGAGAGAGAGAGTAAGTAAGCCCAGCTGGGTCTCATTACGTGGTTGGCCGCGGCTTCAAGGTGCCCCCCTCTGCTGCCCCCTCTGCCCTCTCTTGCCCCCTCTGCCCGCCGCTCCAGGCCCCATTGTGGCCTCACAGCAGGTTCTCCTCACGGGGGCCAGGGGGCACGACCTCCACCTTTGACCCCCAGCGGAGGAGAAGGGAGAAGCCAACACAACCCCCATCCCCAACAACCCCCACCCNCACCCCCGACTCCAATACGACACCCAAACACTTACCCACCACCACACCACCACCAATATGACTCTAAACAACCCCTTCTCCCACCCCGACTCCAATACGACACCCAAACAACCCCCACACACCCCCTACCACCACCACCACCACCATAGACTTTAAACTAGTGTTTCTCAACAGGGGCGCTACAGCCCCCCAGGGGGCATTGGGGAGACCTATGGGGCCCTATGGAGCCCGATATATATATTCAATAAAATAGACTAATGCATTGGCAGGCTTATGTAAAGGGGGTGTTTGTTAAAAAAGGTTGAGAATCACTGCTGTAAACATCCCCTGCTCCCAACCCCTGCCTCCAACCCAACCCCCAAACACCCCCCCCCCCCCCCACCACCACCACCACCAATATGACTCTAAACAACCCATGCCCCCACCCCGACTCCAACACATCCCCAACACAACCCTCACCACCACCACAACACCACCACCTCCACCATGACTAAACAGCCCCCGACTCCCAACATAAGCCCCAAGCACCCAGGACTCCAACCCAACCCCCGACTACAACCATCCACACCACACACACACCACCACCACATCCACCATCACCACCACCACCACCACCACATCCACCAATATGACTCTAAACAACCCCTGCCCCCACCCCCACCACACACACACACACCACCACACACCCCCCCCGCCCCCCACCACCACCACCACCACCAATATGACTCTAAACAACCCCTGACCCCACCCCCGACTCCAACTATCCCCACCACCCCGACTCCCCACCACCACCCCAGACTCCCTCCCCTACTCCCTCCGACCCCATAATAGCAGAGTGAGAAGCCTCCAACCAGCCCCCAAATGACCACTCCACCACCAACCACTAACTAACCACACAGGGGTGGGGAACCTTTTTCATTCGAAGGGCCACTTCAAATTCATCCGAGGGCCGGAAAAGTCCTCCGAGGGCCGTACAATGGACACAGACCAGGATTTTCCCCTTCACTTTAGGCCTATATTGAAGGCAGCCACCTTTTAAACAAACACCACCTTCTCTAGGTTCCCTGAATATAACTTAATTGTATTGCAAAAGCATTTTCTAAGATTAATTTACAAAATAGGTCATATTTTATGTGAAGCTGAATAACATTAAAATTGTATCGGGAGCTGGGTAAAACGGCCTCAAGGGCTACAAACGGCCCTCGAGGCATAGGTTCCCCACCCCTGCAGCCCTCGAGACATAGGTTCCCCACCCCTGCTCTACACGAATCCACATCCTCTAACCAGAACTCTTCATCAACTATCACCACTCTCCCATTGGGCAGGGAGCACCTGGTTGGCCTGATTGAAGTTAAAAAGTGCAGAATTGTGACATGATGCGGCATTAAAAAAATAAAAAAACATCTGCCATGTTGAGTACAGTTGGTAGACATGCCATCCTAGCTCATTGTTATGAAACTGTCAATGCAAATGTGTTGTGTAATTTGCCTTCCGGAGGGGGGTTTGGCTTTCAACCAGCCCTCACCATAGTGGTGTCAACAATGATCGATCCTTAGATCCAATCCAGATCCAGATCCAGATCCAGAATCGATCCGGCAAGTTCCAGAATCGATCCGGCAATTTTTTTAAGTTTCAATTACTTCCATGGATATTTCGGGAGCAAATGAATGTTAAATTAAATAAAAACACTTCAAACATTGCAAGACTGATACAGACTGATACAGAAAACAGCCAATAAATTGTTGCTCAGTATCTGACTACTTGTATTTCCTCATCATGGCTGAACATTTGCTTTGCGTTCAGTAGAAATGTAATGCATTGCAATGCATTGTAGAATTGAATCGAATCGGATTGGATCTAATAGAATCGAATCGAATCGGATCTACTACCTCCCGAATCGTGATCGAATCGGATCGTGAGGGCAGTGCCGATCCACACCACTACCTCACCATCCCACATCCCCCGTCCCAAAACCGCTAACAAACACCACCATCCTCCAACCCTGCAGCCCTCACCATCCCACCATCCTCCGCCCTAAACCCACTAACTAAGACCACCATCCTCCGCCCTAAAACCACTAACTAAGACCACATCCTCCACTAACTAAGACCACCATCCTCCGCCCTAAAACCACTATCTAAGACCACATCCTCCACTAACTAAGACCACCATCCTCCGCCCTAAAACCACTAAATAAGACCACCATCCTCCACTAACTAAGACCACCATCCTCCGCCCTAAAACCACTAACTAAGACCACATCCTCCACTAACTAAGACCACATCCTCCACTATCTAAGACCACCATCCTCCGCCCTAAAACCACTAACTAAGACCACATCCTCCACTATCTAAGACCACCATCCTCCGCCCTAAACCCACTAACTAAGACCACCATCCTCCGCCCTAAAACCACTATCTAAGACCACCATCCTCCGCCCTAAAACCACTATCTAGCCCTACTAAACACCACTAACTAAGACCACCATCCTCCGCCCTAAAACCACTAACTAAGACCACATCCTCCACTATCTAAGACCACCATCCTCCGCCCTAAAACCACTAACTAAGACCACATCCTCCACTATCTAAGACCACCATCCTCCGCCCTAAAACCACTAACTAAGACCACCATCCTCCACTAACTAAGACCACCATCCTCCGCCCTAAAACCACTAACTAAGACCACCATCCTCCGCCCTAAAACCACTAACTAAGACCACATCCTCCACTAACTAAGACCACCATCCTCCGCCCTAAAACCACTAACTAAGACCACCATCCTCCAACTTCGAACCACAAATCCTCCAACTCCTTACCAGCTGAGAGAGAGCTGAGAGATATCCTGACCACATATGCTTAGTATGCCCAACTCCCAACCACCCCCCATCCTCCTCCTCTCACCAGCCCCCACCACCACCACCCTCTGCGTTCCACAACCCGCACCATCCTCCGACTCTTAGCCACCCCCCCCAACTCACACACACACACACACAGGGCCGCTCACAGCCACCCCCCCCCCCCCCCCCACTCAATACAACTTCAATGTAAGGTTACACTTTACTTGACGCCGGCGTCATATGCATGGCATGACAAGGTCATAACAGTGTCATAACATTATGTCAATACCATAAATACTTTATGGTCAGGAAAAGATGTCATAGTATGGCCTGTCTTTACCAAAACCGAATGTCCCTTAATGGCAACAGTCATAACATGTTCATGACATTGACATAACATTTAGGACATGTCCACGACTGCATTACGACACTGTTATGACACCGTCCAATCCCCATTCCCCCACCCCTTGGGCCCAGGACAACTGACCCCTTTTGCCTCCCACCTTCCGACTTCAACCATCCCCCACCCATCCACTGACCTGACCCCCCCATACCCCCGATGGTCTCAATCCTTCCTGCTGATTCAATTAGTGGCAGCGGAGATAGAACAGAGTCACACAGAAGAGAGAGAGAAAGAGAGAGACAGAGACATACAGAGAGAGAGAGAGAGAGAGAGAGAGAGAGAGAGAGAGAGAGAGAGAGAGAGAGAGAGAGAGAGAGAGAGAGAGAGAGAGAGAGAGAGAGAAAGCACAGCACACCAGATCCTATGACATAACTCAGCAAACTTGAGTGAGTCAGACAACAGAAGAAAGAAGAGAGATCACTGGAGAGAAAGAGGGAGATGAGGGAGATGAGGGGGAAGGGTGGAAGGAGTCCTGAGAAACAAAGCATCCGATATAGTGAAAACACAAGGCAAAGATAAAGTGAAAACACAAGGCACAGAATGAATGAAAAGTCTACTTTCGTGACTATCTACTACACCAGTGATTCTCAAAGTGTGGTCCGGGGACCACTAGTGGTCCTTGACAGAGCTCAGGTGGTCCGCGAGGGGATTTCTATTTTACCATGACAAGCTAGCAGTATGCTGTATTTGTAACATTATTGCAAAGCTAAACATAGCATTTTCACTACAATAAGACAGGCGTATGAATGTGGATAAAAAAGTAAGCGATCTGCGTCGAAATTAGCAGTGTCACCCATCAACTGTCAATTCAGTTGACAGCCGGTACCTGAACATATTTGCGGGTACAAAGTGGTCCTCGGTCTGAAAAAGTTTCAGAAACACTGTACTACACTAATGCTTGAGCTGCCCCCAGTCCCGGACTCAGGGACGGAGACGTGGACAAACTCAGGCCCGCGGGCCACATGCGGCCCCCTGAGCCATTTCATGTGGCCCCCAGAGCCTTTACAAGAAAGACAACTTTTAAATCCAAATTCAAACGGTTACTCAATATTCTTAAAATGCTACCTAAAACAAGAGTCTTGCGAATTTAAGATTAACCAAATACATAGGCTTCATCTACATACATTTAATTACAATGTGCAGGAATATCATTGCTGCCAAGTTACGTCATTGTGCACACTATGTTTTATCATTGATATGAGCAAGTTGTCTGTGGCATGCCGCA
>NC_085864.1:49049552-49052052 GCF_034702125.1 Engraulis encrasicolus
ATGCCTGTTTTGAGAAGACCTCTTAAAGAGGCCAGGTAAACACATAAGGACAACAGGGACAATCAATATATCTGCAATCAACAGATGACCAGCTACACACAGGCCAAGCACTCTACTCTCACGAGGATATTACTACAGGCCATTCCTGAGAGTGTGTGTGTGTGTGTGTGTGTGTGTGTGTGTGTGTGTGTGTGTGTGTGTGTGTGTGTGTGTGTGTGTGTGTGTGTGTGTGTGTGTGTGTGTGAGAGAGAGAGAGAGAGAGAGAGAGAGAGAGAGAGAGAGAGACAGACAGACAGACAGACAGACAGACAGAGACAGAGAGAAGAAAAAGATTGAGATGCAGATAATGAAGGCAAAAGTGTAAAACAAAGAGAGAGAGAATGAGAGAAATAGACCAGTTAATTTATAACTTAAAATGTGTTCTATTTAAACTTCTTCTCACCCTTTCAAACTTCTGGAATCGCTATTTGACACTCATTTCACAAAAAGTCACACAGAAAAACAGAGAGACAAAGATGGAGATGTGTTTCCTGAATTTCTGTAAAGCCTCGCTGTGCTGTTCTCCATTATCATAGCTTACGTGCTTGGCACTCAGCTAACACCATCTTCCCACTTCATCACGGGAATCAAGACCATGGTGCACGCACTAACGCACGCATTCACGTACGTACACACATGCGCACGGAAAAACACCCTCACAAAGACAAACACATGCAGACACACACGCACGCACGCACGCACGCACGCACACACGCACGCACGCACGCACGCACGCACACACACACACACACAAACTTGCCTCAGCAGCTCTGGCTTCTATTTGGAGACATCAGTACTTCATAAAAAGCAGCTCAGGGCTCTCCGTAGCAACATGAGGCAATGTGAGTCTGACAAAAGCTGTTATGTGGACGATCACGAGCAGGCATGAGTCATAAACAACTCACTAAATACATTTCAGATGAGCCAGCCCATGTCCACAGCTTTGGTGGAAAAACAATCGAGTTTTTGATCGATGCACACGGATTAACGAAGCCAGACAATTAGGCAACTTTTATCCATGTTATTTGCTTGGAATTCAGAGGCTAAAACTTTCAGATGACAACAGGCTGTGTTTTCTATGTCTTCCTGATGAGCTGTTGAAGAATGAGACCCACTAGTTTGACGCCCTTTCGGTACTTACGTGGTAATCAAACATTTCAAACAAGCAATTTAGGGTTAGGGTTAAGGTTAGGGACGTATGACGTAAGACGTAAGTACCGAAAGGCGTCGAATTAGTGAGTCCCGTTGAAGAATGTTGAGCTGCATCTTGTGAGCTACAGTAAAGGATTAAAAGTGCACCAGGGCTGGGCTGAGATCGAAATTTGGCCCTGGGCATTTTTGGCGTAGACCAGCCCCTAACACAGCCCAGCTGTTGTTCTACGATATGATTGGATAAGTCCACTGTCTATATTAAAGATGAACCAATGGGCTACCACATCTAAATTCCAAGCTGGTATGGGGGAAAAATACAACAGCACCAATAAACTCCCCCCCAAAAATCAACAGCATCAGCACCTGAGGACCGTCAGCCCACCGGAAAAATGTCCTATATGCCAGATGACCAGTCCAGCCATGAACTAGTGAACTCAATTAGAATGTACCTAGTATGAATAAACTGTAAATCCTGAAGTAAAAAAGTGTGTACTCTTTATCATAATATATTATTATAATTACCTCAGTCAAAACCAAGGAGGTTATGATTTCGGTCGTGTTGGTTTGTCTGTCTGTCAGTCCGTCTGTTTGTTTGTCAGCAGGATAACTCAAAAAAGCCAAGAACGGATTTGGATGAAATTCTGTGGAGTTGTTGGAAATGACAAGGAACAAGTGATTAAATTGTGGTGGTGATCCGGAACACGATCCGAGTCCAGGATTTTTAAAAGATTCTTCACCATTGTGGGATAGGGCGAATTTTGACTTTCCAGTTTTTAACTCCACAAAAACAGGGCAGAAAGACTTGAAAAAAAGATGGTGTAACATAGTCAAATGTTCTATTAAACAGCATTTCTAGTTGTTAGTATATTATTATTATTATTATTAATATTATTATTATTATTAAGAAACTCGTTTTCTGGTCATCCCGCCAGCAGGCCCTCCTCCTCATGTCACCTCGTGACCTTTGACCTGTGCTAAGGCTAATCGTGTCTGACAAACTAAAGGCTGTCTTTGCTTACCCAACCTCTTCACACATACAAACAAACTACACATGGACAAACCTCCCATTCGCGAGACGCGAGACGCGCACACGCACGCACGCACACACACACACACACACACACACACACACACACACACACACACACACACACACACACACACACACACACGAGGTCTCTAAAACCCTGGTCTTCAGGTAACTACTGAATCCACATTCTCTCTCCCTCTCTCTCTCTCCCTCTCAAACTCACTCAAACACACACACACACACAAATGCCTACACGATACCTCTCGAACCCTACTGATT
>NC_085864.1:49057052-49059552 GCF_034702125.1 Engraulis encrasicolus
TGAAGTTTCCCAGTTGTCAGCCTAATAACGACAACCTTTGGAGGACTGTTTTTTTCAATACACCATCCCAACTACAAATGAGGAAGTGACCTGTGAATTGCACTTTTGCGAGATATTGAAGTAAACGTCTGCCGTCAAGGATGTCTTGCGACATCATCACGAGGCCACAAGCACAAAGGAGGATGAAAGTTTGGCCGGCCGCACATTGGCTCCAACAGCACTGCGGCGCACTTTGCTTCCGACATAATTCGGACCCCCAAACCAAATTTCACACGAACATAGCATTAATAGTCAATGGGCGGCGCCGACAAAATAGAACTTGTCTCTAATTGCTATCCGACATCGGCGAATGTCCGCGGACATCGGCGCCAGTGTGCGTTGTTCTATTGAAAACAATGAAATCGAACTTTTGCCCAGCAGTGCTCAGCACTTTGTCGGAGCCGGTGTGCGGAAGCCCTTACGGTAGGGACACATACACGCGAATTTGCGAACTTTGCCATTCATTCCTATGAGAGAGGCGAAGGCAAGCGATGACAAGCGTCAGCAAGCGAACAGGAGCGAAGCGAAGCGAAATTATTAAAGAAAGTTTAATGTTATGCAAATGAGGAGCGAATTCGCCTGCCACGGCCCAATCAAATCAACAACATAACTGTTCCATTCCATTTGATTCGCCGCGACGACCTGATGACGGTTGGATTTCGCCTCTCTTCGCTTCGCGTGCTTCGCCTCCTATGTGTCCCTACCGTTAGGATAATGGAAAGAGGCCATTGTCCCGGGCCCGGCCAAAGCTGTCAGCAGCCCTGCTCTCAGGCCAGCCAACTGCAGTTCATATTCCCAACACTGTGGGCAATGAACACAGGGCCGCTGTTAAGGTTTTGTGAGGCCCGAAGCATAACTGGTCAGGAGCCCCCCCTCATAATTAAATCATAATGATAATGATAATAATAATAATAATAATATGTTTTTAGTCAATCTCAGTTTAGGAGGCCCCAGTTTTGGGGGAGAAGTGGCTGAGTGCTCTGCTTAGGCCTAGCGGTGGCCCTGGGTGTCCATGATAAAGCTGTTGAACATGTTCTCCCATAGGCATGATCCTCGTGTGATACCTGCTCCTGCTTCTCATTAAATGTACTGTAGGCTATAGCTATGCCGAGCTAGTGCACAAGAAAATCTGCTTTTCACAGAAAGAAATAAACACACCCTGATTGTATTAAACAGCTTGAATTTCTGAGTTGTACTTTTTTGTTCTCAGCATTATGGTCGTGATTAGCTCCAGTTGTGGCCTCCAATCCAACATCTATGCAAAAAAAAAAACAGAATTGAAATTTCTCCATGGGGAAGCGTGCGAGCGGGGAAGAAGAAAACAAGGACAGAAGTGGGGATCTTTTAGTGAGGAGGAAAATGGCCGCCAGCCAGTGGGTTTTTAAAAAGATTTTTTTCCCTCTGAGCTTCAGGGACTCATTCATCATCCTCTAAGTGCCATTTCACCACCCAGGAAGACCAATACAACTACAGCCCTCTGCAAAACATCACCAGGCGGACTCTTGAAAACTTAGCCCTGGATCCACGCTTGCATTCTGTAGAACAACTGGGAAGGCGACTTTAAACTGCTTTGAGGAGTACCATCACATACATTTCACTGAAACTGTACCAAACCTTTGACTTCTCACTATGGTGTCTCAAATAATCAGAGGGATTTTTTTAGCACAGAGCTCAATGAGAGGTGTAGAACATTAGAGTAACATTCTAGAACTACTGAGAATATTCTGTATCCCACTCCTTTTCTTTAGCAGCTCTGGATCAGTTTTCAGAATTAATACTGAACACTTCATTTATAACTCTCAAATCATCACCGGAGTGGAGCTCCAAAACTAACAAAACCTTTGGTACCAAATGTTATATAATATAATAAAAGTAATATAAATAAACCTCACTTGGGCACGGTGACAGTTAATCTCGCGATAAAAAAAAATATCTCGCCGTAAAAATAGAGCTGCGTTAACGCGATAATAGTTCGATAATTTTGACAGCACTAAATGCAATCTAACATAATGGAACAACTTTAATGTATAGAATAGAATGAGTATAGAATAAGAATAGTGTCAACTAGAATAGAGTAGAGCAATAGAACAGAACTAAATGGAAGTCAGTCATCAGTCGTGCCAGCCACTTCCAGATGCCCATTGTGCCATCCTTTTGCCATCCTACATGGTCTAGATCAGTGTTTCTCAACTGGTGGGTCGCGACCCAAAAGTGGGTCGCGGAGGGGTCATGGGTGGGTCGCGGAGCCTTGGTGTAAAAAAAACGTAATTCTAAAAAAAAAAAATCCAACTCTTCCTTCAACAATTTACAACTTTTATTTTGATAGGCTAGTGAACTCTGTGTCATCTGTCGTCATAGATACAATCTGAATGTTTATGCGAGATAGATAGCGTGCAACCAGTCATCCGAGTCTTGGTTACATTTTGAGAATTGCATTGAATTGACTTGAACGCTAAAAAAA